>NC_142196.1:0-10000 GCF_026936395.1 Plectropomus leopardus
TTTGATTGTCTGGGTTTTAATTTCCCAAGACAGAATGGCCGTGGGTGATGAAGCAGGTTAAGGTGATGAGATCAAATGAAGGAAAAGTGATGTTATGCATGTCGTGAAAGTTGTGGAAACAATTCCAAGCCGACCGATATGGAGAGAGAGTTGCATGGGGACAGGCTATTGATGATGGTGTTCTGAGATTCCAGATCAGGGGCATGAAAGCTGGGTTTAGATGTTGAAAGACAAGGTCGAATATGGAGGAACCGGAGTCGGGTGTGCGTCTACATGAGGAGCCAAGCTTCTGAACTTCTTTATTTATGATGTCAAACTACTGCGAGATTGTCTGAGTAGATGAGGACAGATAGGCGACTCCATTCACGGCCCCATAACGTGGTGGCGACGATGACGGGGTAGATCTCAAAGAGAGCAGATAAAGTGACCTGGCAGTCTCCTTCCAACTCTTGGGGCCATTTGCCTACGAACCAACTTTCATCGTAAAAAACCCCCAAAACCGGCAGACGGAGCCGCGTCATCGAAAAAGTTGACGTCCTGAGGATGAGACAGGTGATCGTCATAAGGAAGGAGAATAGTTCCAATCGCCGAGCAGACGGAGCCAGAACCAGAGCTCGGCGCGGCTGGGCGCAACGAGAGAGACGGAGGCCATGAGCGACGGGACGGAAGAAGCGACAGGCAACGGATGAGAAAGGAAGCGCCCCCCGGGGAACAATGCGGATGCAGGCTTCGAGGGTAAGCAGTAGAGGGCACTGGCAGCCCGGTGCCAAAAGCCCCAAGGAGAGTGAACCGTTGCAGTAGCCGATGTTGTACGTCTGGGGGCCCCCGACATCTCGGCGCCAGCAGCACCCCGGTGCCAGATGCCCCAGCGAGAGTTAAGTGGTATGGTTGCCGGGCGTGCACGGCCGGGGGCGATGGCATCCCAATGCCAGACTCCCCAGCAAAAGCGAACCGCTGCAGTAGCCGATGTTGTACGTCTGGGGGCCCCCGACATCTCGGCGCCAGCAGCACCCCGGTGCCAGATGCCCCAGCGAGAGTTAAGTGGTATGGTTGCCGGGCGTGCACGGCCGGGGGCGATGGCATCCCAATGCCAGACTCCCCAGCAAAAGCGAACCGCTGCAGGCGTTGATGTTAAGCAGCGGCTGCTCAAATTGAGGAGGGAGAACAGTCAAGGCAACACAGCGTCGAGAATCCCAGGTCAGGTGAGCTGGCGGGAGTGGGAGGGCGCCACGACACATCAGACGCCTCAGGCAAACCTGACCTCCGCGGCCAGTGGGACCGAGGCAAAGCGACTTTTTTTTTTTTTTTTTTTGGGAGTTTTTCCTTGGGTGATGTGAGGGTCTAAGGGCCGAGGGATGTCGTAAACTGTACAGCCCACTGAGGCGAACCATGTTTTGAGATAATGGGCTCAACGAATAAAATTGACTTGACTAGACTTGACTCGAGACGCCCGTGGCAGCATGTCCCCGCTTCCTTCCGGCACGGCCGCCGGAAGTGGTTGAAGACGAACCGGCCCTTTAACAGAGGTGCTGACGTCATGGCGCACGACGGGAGCCGCCGCGATGACGTCACCCGGAAGAGCGCCGATGTTGACGGAGCAGCACCCGGATGTCAGGATGTCAATAAGCTTGTTGTCAGTTCTGGGAAACGGTATTCCCCGGTCTGCAAAGGCGGCCGGCAATCGGGAGACCTCGCTGGAGCGTGGTGACGCCGCGCTCCACACGGCGCTCCAGCGCTGCCGCCGACATCGGGCCGCGGAGCCGGCAGAGTCGAGACAACGGCGGGAAGCCGCCACTATCCTCCGCTGCGATGGAGTAGGAGAACCGCAGCGGCGCAGGGCTGCACGGGGGCGACCGCGTCCTCGTCTTTCTGCTGAGGGTGGCGGACCAGGAGATGCAGAGGAACCATCGGCCGAGCCGTACATCTGGATGGCGAGCAGAGAGGAGCCGGGTGGAACATGGACCAGGGAGGCAACCGAGGGGCCGGCGGCCGGTTGCGCTGCCGAAGTCGGCGTCTCTGGCACGGATGCAGCAGAGAAGTTGTGGGCGCCGGACCCTGAGGACGCCTGCACGGCCAGATGGAGACGGCGAGGGCCATCGTCACGGCTTCGGTGCGGTAGAGGTGTGGTCCTGCTCCTGAAACTCTGCTATAAGCTTCACATCAAAGAGGAAGGTCTTAAGTCTACCCTTAAAAGTTGAAACGGTGTCTGCCTCCCTGACCGAAAATGGAAGATGGTTTCATAGGAGAGGAGCATGGTAACTGAAGGCTCTGGTTCCTAACCTACTTTTGGAAATTTTGGGAACCACAAGTAACCCTGCGTTTTCAGAGCGCAGTGATCTTGAGGGTTGGTAAGGAACTATGAGCTGCGACAGATAGGATGGAGCCTGACCATATAGAGCTTTGTAAGTAAGGAGGAGGATTTTAAATTCAATCCTGGATTTCACAGGGAGCCAGTGCAGAGAAGCTAAAACAGGAGAAATATGATCCCTTTTTTGCTTCCCGTTAAAACACGAGCAGCAGTGTTCTGCACCAGTTGGAGAGACCTAAGAGATTTGTTGGGGCAACCAAATAATAGGGAATTACAGTAATCCAGCCTAGAAATGACAAATGCATGTACTAATTTTTCAGCATCTGTTTGGGATAGGATATGTCTAATTTTTGCGATGTTACGCAAGTGAAAGAAAGCCGTCCTTGAAGTTTGTTTTATATGGGAGGCAAAGGATAAATCCTGGTCAAATAAAACTCCGAGGTTCCTTACAGTTGTGCTAGAGGCCAAGGTAATGCCATCTAGAGAAATTAAATTGTTGGAAAAGGAGCTTCTGAGGTGTTTTGGGCCAAGAACAATAACTTCAGTTTTGTCTGAATTCAACATCAGGAAATTACGGCTCATCCAGGCTTTTACATCCTTAAGACATGTTTGAAGTCTAGATAGCTGATCAGTTTCATCTGGTTTCATAGATAGATATAATTGCGTATCATCAGCATAACAATGGAAATTTAAGGAATGTTTTCTAATTATGTTGCCTAGAGGAAGCATATATAAAGTGAAAAGGATTGGTCCAAGCACCGAACCTTGTGGCACTCCAAAGCAGACCTTTGTATGTGCGGAGGGTTGGTCATTGATGTGAACAAATTGGGAATGATCTGATAAGTATGACTTAAACCAGGCTAGTGACGTTCCTTTAAGGCCAATTGAGGTTTCAAGTCTGTGCAGTAAGATTTGATGGTCAATGGTGTCAAATGCAGCACTGAGATCTAATAGGATTAAAACAGAGACCAGACCTGTGTCAGAAGCGATAAATAAGTCGTTATTAATTTTTACTAGTGCCGTCTCTGTGCTATGATGAACTCTAAAGCCTGACTGAAAGTCCTCAAATAAACTGTTGTCTCGGAGAAAGTCACAGAGCTGATGAGCAACCACTCTCTCAAGGATTTTAGAAATAAAGGGGAGATTAGATATCGGTCTATAGTTAGCTAAAATCTCAGGATCGAGAGTGGGCTTCTTTAGAAGAGGTTTAATGACAGCTACTTTAAAAGACTGGGGTACATAACCTGTCAATAAAGACGTGTTGATTATATCTAATAAAAAGTTGTCTAATGAAGTAAACTTCCTTAAGGAGCTTAGTTGGGATGGGGTCTAGCAGGCATGTTGATGGCTTAGATGCAGAAACCAAAGTATAGAGTTGATGAAGGTCAATGGGGGAGAAATGGTCTAGATAAATTTCGGGCCTTGCTGCCATAATCAGGCTATCTGAGTTCGGGGTCAGGTCAGTTGAGGGTAAGAGGTGATGGATTTTATCTCGAATAGTTATGATTTTATTATTAAAGAAATTCATAAAGTCGTCACTGCTTAGGGCCGAAGGAATACAGGGCTCTATAGAGCTGTGACTCTGAGTCAGCCTGGCTACAGTGTTGAAAAGAAACCTGGGATTGTTTTTGTTTTCCTCAATTAGTGATGAATAATAGTTTGCCCTGGCATGGCGGAGGGCCTTATAGACTTTAAGACTGTCCAGCCAGACTAAACGGGACTCTTCCAGTTTGGTCGAACGCCAATGTCTTTCAAATTTTCACGATGTTTGTTTCAATTTTGCGAATCTGGAGGTTAAACCATGGGGCTAATTTTTTTTGTTTCATTATTTTCTTCTTGAAGGGTGCAACAGTGTCGAGAGCTGATCGCAGTGAGCCAGTAGCATTATCGATGAGACAGTCAATTTGGGAATGACTTAAGTTAGTAGTAGTGTGCTCAGGAGTTGTAAGACATGGTAATGATGTCAAAGCAGAGGGAATTAGTTTCTTAAATTTAGCCACTGCTGAATCAGATAGACATCTAGAAGAGTAGCTCTTACTGAGAGGCTTGTAGTCAAGTAATAAAAAATTAAAAGTTATCAAATAATGGTCTGACAGAGCAGGAATCTCAGGAAAGACTAATAAATCTGCAATATCAATGCCGTATGCAAGGACTAAATCGAGGGTGTGATTGTAGCGGTGGGTGGGTTTATGTACACACTGACTGAAGCCTATTGAATCCAAAAGTGTGGAGAAAGCAGAACTAAGGCTATCACTATTAACATCCATGTGAATGTTAAAATCCCCTACGATAATAATTTTGTCTGATTTGAGCACTAAACTTGATATAAGCTCAGAGAACTCAGATAGAAATTCAGAGCATGGGCCGGGGGCGCGGTACACTATGACAAATAGAATTGGCTGTAAAGTTTTCCAGGATGGGTGAGAAAGACTAAGAAAAAGGCTTTCAAATGAATTATAGTTTAACTTGGCCTTAGTGTGAATTGCTAAGCTTGAATCAAAAATAACAGCGACTCCCCCTCCTCAGCCAGTGTCCCGCGCAACGTGACTATTTATATGACCAGGAGGAGTGGATTCATTCAGGCTAACGTACTCTTCAGGACAAAGCCAGGTCTCAGTGAGGCATAATAAATCAATATGGTTGTCCAATATTAAATCAGTGACTAAATGAGCCTTGGTTGATAAGGATCTAATGTTCAAGAGTCCGCATTTAATTCTCCTGTTATGATGCTGTTTGACAGGAGATGAGTTAATTTTTATGAGATTTTCATGTACAACTCCCCTTTTGTTTATTTTAGTATTAAACAAATGAAGTGGTCGGGGGACAGACACTGTTTTTATAACATTTACATTATGGGTGTGTGACTGTGCTCGAGGAAGCTCAGAGAAGCGTGTAAGACTGCGACTCTGAAACCTGGTCCCAACTCTGGTTTGTCATGGCTTTGGGCCTCTAATAAAATCGGCCAGATTCTTAGAGAGGAGAGCGGCTCCATCCAAAGTGGGATGGATGCCGTCCCTCCGGATAAGACCAGGTTTACCCCAAAAGGAGCACCAATTATTAACGAAGCCCACATCATTTGCTGGACACCACCACGACAACCAGCGGTTGAGTGCTGACATCTTGACTAAACATGTCATCACTGGTCACATTGGGGAGGGGTCCAGAGAAGATTACGGTGTCCGACATCGTCTTGGCGTACTCACACACCGACTCTATGTTAATTTTAGTGACCTCCGATTGACGTAACCGATTGACGTATTTCTGGGCTCTCTAAGCGCCGAATGAGCATTTTAAGTGCGTTTTTCATCAAAGCTGCCTCTTTTGCCCACAGTGACTGAGAAACACATCTCTATGGAAGAAATATGTGAAAATGGATTAATATGATAAAAAAGGTGGGGGTTTTTTGTCAATAAATGTCATACAGTGAGGATTATGAGCTCACTCTGTTATGAAATTAGTAACAGAGAATTTTACATTTTCTCCACCCTGTAAACAACTTCTTAATAAATTAAATTCTTATAATTTAAAACAATCATTTGACCAAACAATGTCTCATGGAAGTGTATAGGTTAAAATTTATATTACAGTCTTACTTTGGCAGTATCTCATGAGAACCACTGGATAGAGACAGAGACCAGGACTTGAAAAAGTCCATCAACTCAGGCTGAAGAGGAATTCTTAAAGGAATTACCTGGAACACAGAAGACAAATGAAAATCAGGGAAAATGATGAAAAAATGAAAAAAAAAGAATAAATTTGAATGAATTTTTACTGAAGATATCCGATTCGCCCGCAGTTATTGAGAAACACATTGATGTGCCAGAAACATGTGAAAATGGATTAATATGATAGAAAAGGTGTTTTATGGTCAATAACTGTGATACAGTGAGGATTATGAGCAGATTTTGACTTTACATGTCTTTTGCTGAAAAGGGCCTGTTACCAGCATTTCAGGGCTTTAAGCGCCGAAAGAGCATTTTGAGTGCATTTTTCATCAAAGCTGTCTCTTTTGCCCACAGTGACTGAGAAACACATCTCTATGCAACAAACGTGAAAATGGATTAATATGGTAGAAAATGTGTTTTTTGGTCAATAACTGTCATACAGTGAGGATTCTGAGCAGATTTTGACTTTACATGTCTTTTGCTGAAAAGGGCCTGTCTCCACCATTTCTGGGCTCTCTAAGCGCCGAAAGCGGATTTTAAGTGCGTTTTTCATCAAAGCTGGCTCTTTTGCCCACAGTGACTGAGAAACACATCTCTATGCAAGAAACATGTGAAAATTGATTAATATGACAGGAAAAGGTGTTTTTTGGTCAATAACTGTCATACAGTGAGGATTATGAGGAGATTTTGACTTTACATGTCTTTTGCTGACAAGGGCCTGTTACCAGCATTTCGGGACTCTAAGTGCCGAAAGAGCATTTTGAGTGCATTTTTCATCAAAGCTGCCTCTTTTGCCAACAGTGACTGAGAAACACATCTCTATGCAAGAAATATGTGAAAATAGATTAATATGATAAAAAAGGTGGGTTTTTTTGTCAATAAATGTCATACAGTGAGGATTATGAGCAGATTTTGACTTTACATGTCTTTTGCCATCATTTGTAACATGTTATTTTTCAAAGTGTGATAAAAGTCGGAAACTGCGTTTTCTTTTTTCCCTGGAAAGTGTTTCCTTTCATCCGTCATACTGATGCCCCACGGGATTTTATTATTTCAAACACATTCCTTTCCTTTTTCTACATTTCCCAAATTTCAAGGAGACTCCTTGATTATTCCTGGATCAATTCTAAGTCTGTTTTTCAGGTTAGAATAGCAGCAGAAAAAGCTTTAAATAACTACTTTGCCCCATAAATTCATATATCATATATCATTTATATATACATTTATATATCAATTACTCATCCTCTGTGACACTGAATTTGACAGGAAAACTTTGCTTTTGTGCAAGCCTCCAGTATAGAATCCAAAGTATATTCTTGATAAACAGAAGTCAAGGGGGTCCATGTTTAACAGCAGCAAGACTATGTCAAAACATCCATTTACCAACTCTCCAACACATGCAGTTTAATCCAAATCTCACTCATCCAGTTGAATGCTCTGTACTTCCCAAACAGACAGCTTCTCTGATTTTCAAGGTCAGACTCCATCGACAAAAATGCTTATTTTAGATCGCTGAACACAAGAGTTGCTGGTCTAACATTGTCTCCATCTGAATGAAAACTAACCTTTTAAAGACCGAAGTCACACAAATATACAAATTAACTAACTGATGCAGGCAGTGGTAGAGAGTTATTCTATGTTCACTGAGGTCAAATGACTGTTTTTGTCACTGGAGTCTGGCTTTGATGAGGGTGCAGATGAAGTTTCACTATCTGTTTCTTCAGTTCACCATCTAAAAGGGCTGTGGGTTCGGGAAGTACTGAGCACATGCCTGGAAAAATGAGACTTGGATAAAGAAGATTTGGATTATACTGCATGAGTTGTGTGAACATTTGTTAACTGATGTTGAGATCTAGTTTTGTTGTTACTGCAATACCTCAAGATTTTCTCCGAGTTTTGGATTCTTCGTTCACAGAGCAGGCACGCAAGGCGTTTATTTTTCAAAATTTGATGAAACATGGGGTAAGTAATTTGTACAAAAATGATAGTTTGGGGGGGTTGGGTATTACTTGAGTAAAAGATGGCAGTGGACAATGAAAAAGAGCTGACACATATAGTAGTGAATGATTTGCATCTCTGTACACCATAAAGATGAGAAAATTTCAAGTTTTCAGTGCATATTATTTAAAAAATCTGTCAGAAATCCAGATCTCAACACACATTAAATGGATTTGGAAATGGATTAAATCCAATTATCATCACAGCAGCGCAGCTCTGAGAAAAATCACAACAAAAACAACATTAGTATTTTTTGCTCAATTTTCAAAGTAGATTAAAAAAGCGAGTCAAAGCTTCGGCCAAGGTTGTTAAAATATCCTGACATCATTGCAGTGCAGCTCGGTGCAAGCAGATGCAATTAAACCCGTCAACACCGGTGAGAAAACAAAAGAAAGAAACCGGCATATGATAAAAAAAAAAAACACTTAAAGTTCACCTTAAAATTCTTCCCTCTGGCAGATTCTTTCAATGTTTAGTTTGATGTTTTATGACTCCAGACCACATGAAATGACTTGTTCAGGTGTAAATACAGTATGTACAGAAGGGGAACTGAATCATCAAGTGCTGCAGAGACATAGCTCCCCCTGCTGGAGGTTAATCTCTTTTTCACAATATCATCTAATCTAATGATTGTCTGAATCTATTTTTAATACAAACTTTGGCAAAAAGTGCCAATACAACTGAACATCATTTAAGGGGTAACTGTAGCAACACAACAGTTGCAGTAATTGTAATATGACCTGTAATAATAATGGTAGTAATAGTGGTAGTACTAAAAGTAATAGTAGTCGCCCTAAATCACAATTTTAGTATTGCGTATGTACTGCATGTTTGTACTTCAAACTTAAAATCATAATAAAGGACACCCCTAATCCAGGCACACAAACACTAACATACACTGGTGGCCACAACTGTGCACATACAACACTACAAACATAAGAATGCACAAAGGCAAACACGTACACGCGCACACGCAGTTGCATGGCATATCTGTGGGGCGTCGTCACGGCGACGGATCAGATTAGAGCCTGTGGAAGTTAAACTCTAATGAAGTTCTGGGGGGAAAAAAAGAGATCAGAATTAATTGCTAATCCTCTCTCTCTTCAAAGAGGGCAGCGACTTGTTCAGTTTCATAGGCAGTCATCTGGGAATGACAAGAAAGGACGAGACACACACACACACACACATGCGAACATGAATAATAGGGGACTATTTTAAAAATACAAAACTAGAATTGGAAATTTACTTTTGAGGTCTTCTTTCACAATATTACTGCAAATGTGATTTTTAAAATTTTTTAAAGAAATTGCCAAGAGGGGACCTGAAGCCTTAGCGGCGTCTGCCTATCAAAGAGGGGACATCCATATACTGCAGTCAAACTGTCTATCCTGGTTCTCTCACCTATTGAGTGTTTCTTTTCCACTAAAACTTCATTTGTATCTTTTGTAAAAATGGGTATGTAAACTTTATTGCTCGCAATATATCAACATTTTTTGTGATAATAAATATTACAGAAATAATACTTGCCAAAGCAAAGGATACCTTTTAAGGAAGGCTCCCATCATCCTGTGAATTCAGTTTTATCTTACTTAGTATTTACTGTTAATAACTTTGTTGTATTTGTTGTATATATGCATGTATATGTGTCTATGTGTATATATACATACATAGACACACACACACACACACACACACACAAACACACACTTACACACACACAGATCAAGCAAAGGTTGGTTCATTGATTCACTAGACAGTGTGTTATGTGGAGTGTGACCTTTCCAAGCGCTCCCAGTGATGTAATGAAAGGTGCTGAAACACCCACAACGAAGTAGCACCTCTCATGAGAAATGTCAGTAAGCTCAGCGCCAGGAGAGGTTACAGGCCAAAACACTCCACAGACACAAATAGCAGAGAGTGTCAACTGTGAGCTGGTAGAATGAGAGTGACTTATTCCATAGAGTGTGTGTATGACTGGTGGATCACAAACTCAAACACGTCTGGTTAAAAGAGATCAGTTGGATTATGA
>NC_142196.1:315000-450000 GCF_026936395.1 Plectropomus leopardus
ACTTGGAAGAGCACTACCGGGGAAAGGTGTTCTTTTCCTTCCTTGACAGGCTGTCCCATGAGCTACACTGAAGATTCAAGGGAAAGAATGACACACCTACTGGGTCAATCCTATCAGGTCTTCACTGCCTTACTGTCTCACGTCACTGGAAGGGTAAACTAGATGACAAAGCTGCTGCATCTGTCAAACATATGTGCCAGTTCTATGATGTAGATGAAGAAAACCTCATCACTGAGCTCAAGGTATTCCACTCATCATATGCACTCCCCTCCAACAATGTCACAGCTGCACTCAAGTGCCTTGGAGAAAAGGATGTTGAATCAGTTTTTCCGAGTCTGACCATGCTCCTCAAAACGTATGCGACTATACCAGTGACAACGGCTTCAGTAGAGCGGTCCTTCTCAAAACTGAAACTCATTAAAACTGTGCTGAGAAACCAGTGTGGGGAAAAAAGGCTCTCTGACCTAATGCTACTCTCCATTGAAAGAGATATCCCAATTGACCAGAAAAAGGTCATTGACATATACAAACAGATGGCCAAACGAAGAATTTTACTGTAGTTCCACTTGCCACATACAGTATGGGCACAAAGACTTGAGACTTGTCGCACTTCAGTCACTCACACAGAGACTTGACTTAAACTTGAGGTGAAAAACTTTTGACATGACTTAAAACTTGAGGTCAAACACTTGAGACTTGACTTGGTTTATACCTCAAAGACTTTAGACTTGACTTGGTTTGTACCTCAAAAACTTTAGACTTGACTTGGTTTGTACCTCAAAGACTGTAGACTTGACTTGCACTTGAGCTCAAAGACTTGAGACTTGATTCATCCCTGCCACCTGCAACAATGGAGCAGCACTTATTCTCATGCTTCATCATAGTTTGTTTCTTTCGAGATGTCAAATAAATAGTTTAAATGTGTATAGTTCCCTGTGTGATTTTATCACAGAGCCCTCTTGTGTGAAGAAAACACATCAAACTCCAGAAGACTGCTAGGACTAAGAAATACTATGACACATTACTGTTGCAATTACTTTTATGTTGGGCCCTTTGTTGATGTATATTGAGCCAGAACTATATCTCACAAAACCAGTTTGGATTATCTGGTGCAAATATGGTGTTAAAATTAGAATACATTCATGCCACTGTGTGTTCTTCACAGTCCAACATTGAATCCACACAGTTCTCATGGATGCTGATCCTAACAACAAACTAACCTGAGTAGTCTGTCTAGTTAGTCTGTTTTAAGGCTACCTAATGTGCCATTTGTATAACATATAAAACATGTCTAAAGTGCCCTCTTCAGTGGCGAGGACACGCTATATGTGCCCTTTTTTTCCTTTTCGCCCCTGCCCTTCAAAAAGTCTGTGCACGCCACTGCATGTGGCCACACAAATACAAAGCTTACACAGAGCAATTACGGTTGTAAACATTTCAGAAGGACACAACTACAGCTCAGCATTAAACGAAACTACCGCATATAACAAAAAAAAATGCCCCGACTCCCTCAATTCACATAGAATACAATGTGTATGAAGAAAGTTCAGCAAAAGCCATCACACACTATCCCTAGGTTAAATATTGACATGTCAAACTGACTTATAATAGAACTCATCTGGTTTCCTCTCTATTTAAGTCTTTAGAGCTATCTAATTAAACCTAGACCTGACATGGCAGGAGCCTCCCCAGGGTTACTGCACAAAAACAAATAAGTGGTGAAGGTCACACCAACACCCGCAGGCCTCCTTAACTAGGCGGGCATCAAAAAGGATCTACCTCATGTAGCAAACACAGCCTGGACCTACTAACTAACAGGAAGTCAGAGATAGTGAGAGCAGAGCATGGAGCCACTGATAACGGTTCAGCCCACAGCTTCACACAGCTGCTCTGAATCAGCTGTCAGTCAGTTACCAATCACTAGTGACTAGAGGTAAGATCGGGCCTAAAAAATCCAGCCCGACCCGACCCGGGCCCGCGGGTATTAAAGCCCGACCTGGCCCGAGCCCGATCAATTAACTTGATTTGCAGGCCCGAGCCCGAAACAAACCCGAAATTTTATATTTTATTTGTGAGGACTCAGGAGGAGGAGGAAAGGGAGGAGATGCGTCAGTCAGACCCGGACAGAGCACTGCTCCGGGAAAAGGGACTGGTTGCGATTTGTGTGATCACATTTGTGACGATGCCTGTGCATAATGATAACAAATTAAAGCCTGTCTTTTGTAACGAATTCTCCCAGTTAAACAAGACTGTAAGATGCATATTCAATAAACATTTATATCTTTTATATTTGTGTGTCTGTTCTATCAGGTGTGATCGTTCATGCTTCATTTCGTTGGCAAAATGCAGCAGCCCATTTGACATTTATTTTAATTTCTTCGAGTTGGCAGAAAAAAACGCAAGTTTTCTTAATGTTAAAATAAACTACATATTTTTATGATCATTATAAATGCATTTACACAATGAAATAACGCTGGAAAAGTTTGTTATATTTCTGTGTGTGATATTGTGCTCGCCTCTCTGACAAGGAGAGGAACAGCAGCAGGGGCAGGTCTCTGGGCTTCATTGTAGATCACAAGGAAGGGCATCTGAGATACACGGGGTAAAGCCTCCAGAGCGCAGCAGGTTCACTATAGTCTTCGTTACCAAAGGCGAAAACAAACAGACTTTAAAAATCCTCCGCTGGAGACTGCGCGCACGGATGAATCCATTCATACATGTTTCTGGACCAGCTGCTGTTTGCAGAAGTCAGACCTGCTGAGGTAGCTGGTCCAGGGCGGTCATCTCGGTGTGAAGTGCGTATTGTGCGGGAGTTCAGTCTCGGGTCTTGTCCTCTTGAACATCTGGCATTGAGCGCTGCGTAAAGTGCGCGCGTGTCCCAAGCAGTGTATTTGGTTATTACAGACTTCAGTCAGCAATGGCCCGTGAAACAGGTGCCACTGCCTCTGGTTGAAAAAGCAGAGCCCTAAAGCTTCCTAGTATGCTTTTGACTGTGAGTGTGTACAGTCTGCGGCTCCTGTTTAGTAGTTAAATAGCAATTACCATACAGCGCCTTCTCTGTTTTTTCCAAATTATTTATTTTATAACAAGTATTCCTTAGTTTAATATCCATACATCGTTTTAGTATACATAATATATAAATATATATTTATTTTTAAAAAGTTAGCGAGAGAGAAGCCCAGCCCGACCCGGCCTGAAATTCGGGCCGGGTCAGGCTCGGACTCGGGCTCGGGCTTAAGATCTTACCTCTACTAGTGACCCTCACCTAAAACAGAGAGCAGGCACACACATACGTATGTGAAACATAACAGAATGTACAACATAGAATGACATGTCACATATAGGACACATAACACTGATGTTTAGCAGGGGCACGTTTAATCTCAAAACGTTTTGCATCGTTTTTTCCAGGGTTTCTGCCCTGAACATATTTCCTAGAAACAGTTTGAGCCTCACTGTATGATTACTCCTATTTGGTGGCCGTGAAAGAACACCAACAAATTGTTATAATTGCATAAATTGTTATAAAAGCATCAATATGTACCCCACTTTACTTTTTTTACATACAACGATAACTTGCACTGTTAAGCACGCTGTGAGCCCTTACTACAGTTGATTGTTGATGTGTGTATAGGTGATTATAGGTATATATCATGCATTATAAGCCTCATCAGTCAACCTCTAGTTTAATAACTAGTTAAGAGCATCCATAAGACACTTGCCATTTATGAATCATTGTAAGTGACATCTATAATGTTTTATGACTGCTGTTATAGTATATTAGTAAGTACTATGTGCGTATATGTTTTAGTCATAAAGCATTATCAATGCAGTAAAATCAACTATAAATGCCTTCGTAATGCATTATGTGTGTTTATGAGCGTAGTCATAAAGCATTATGAATGCATTATAATCAACTATGCATGCCTTCGTAATGCATTATAGATGTGGTCTTCATTGAACGGCCATTAGTCTTGCAGATATTTGGTCAGAAGTGCAAATTAAACATTTGACTAGATGTTGTGCTTGCTAAAATATTACAATCCATCCTGATGGGGACATGTTGAGATATTCAGCTCAAAGTTGTATTACATGAAAAGGCAGGGAATAACTACAGTCAGGGAGAGACATCACCTGGAACTATACATTTCCCCAGAATTCTTGAGAACTGTAAGGGATAGGGCTGGTCCCTGCAACACTTAATAGTGAAATGGCTGCATAGATCACTCTCGTCTCTAGGCTCAACTGGAATTCTACTCTGTCTTGTCTTGGTCCCAGACAAGGAGGACTTGGAATTTTATTTGAGGATTGGTCAAGACCACAAAAGCAGAGATATCACTAAACTGCAATAATGGAATGTTGAAAAAAGATGGTTCAGTTGAGAGTTCAGCTCCGTTGAATCTGATTTGAAGGAATTATTATTTTTCTGCCAAATGAATAGCATTTTTGGAGGTCTAAACATGCTCAAAAACTCATGAAACTTGGTACGCACGTCTGACCTGGTGAAACGGGCGTGGAAAAATGATTCCATAGCAACCCCTAACATGTAGCCCCAGTGGCCAGTTTCACCTACAATTATGAAATTTGGTACGGTGATGTATCATGCCCAGATGCACAAAAAACCTATTTGACCTCCATCCAAAACCTAACAGGAAGTCAGCCATTTTGAACTTTGTGCTAACTTTTGAGGATTTCTGGCCTCGTACTTTTGCAAATTTGTCCTAATCCACATCAAATTTCGTGTGTCCAATATTAATCCCATGATGATAAAAAGTTATCAAAAGTCCACGCAAAACTTTTATGTTTTACCCATGGTGCAGGATAGAATTTTAATGTTTTACCATAAAACTGTAAATTGTAAATTGTAACTTTAGTGTACATTGTCCAATGAAACTTCATAGGTTTGATAAGGGTTTGATAAGGGTCCCGCCCTGAACACATCTATATGACAATATTCACTATCTGGAATAGCGCCACCTTCATCATCTACACATCATTGCTACTTAAGAAACAACGACAATGATTATCCACAGCAGGTGAATTTTAAAGTCAGTTGTCCAAAACAAAGAGCTATATTCAAAGTCAAACACAGGTGAAGTGTCAGATGCATTGGCTTGGTTTGTTAAAACATTTATACATAAACCATGAAATTGATTGGTAAATCAGGTGATAAATGTGCCTGACGTTGGTGATTCAAGTCTTATCTGGGACAGGTGACTTTTGAAGTTGGGTTGAGAGACAGGAAGGACATTCAAGACGGGAAGTTAGGGGAAAGACAAGAAGTTAGGTGAAGAGACAGAAAAGTCAGTCAAGTTACAGGCAGTTGGCCTGTGAGACAGGTAGGACAGTCAAGAGACACGGAGTTGAGGTGAGAAACATGAAGCTGGATTGGGAGACAGGAAGGTTAGGCAAGTTACAACAAGTTAAGTTGAGAGACAAGAAGTTGATTTGAGAGACAGGAAGCTGAGTTAAAGTAGAAGATGGAGGCAGAGGATGAGAGTATAAGAGGTGAAAATAGGAATAAGAACAGGATAAGTCTAAGGGTCAGACAGTAGACAGTAAAGGACTGGAATAGTCAGGAAAGTGGCAGAGTAGTAAGGTAGGAAAGTCAGGAACATAGGACGACGCAGCATAGGCTGGAAAAATGAGAGAAGGGGGGTTGATACATCCCTTGGGTCTTGAATGACAGGGAGCAGTCATTGATGATGCACCTTGCAACAAACACTTAAAACAGGTAAAAAAAACACACACAATTGTTTTCTTGTCTCCTTAGCTCCTGAATTTTCATATACTAAATACTGACTTTTCCCTGCCAAGAACTTAGTTGATCAAAGAAAAAAAATGTCAAAGTACAATCTGATGTAATTGAGAAACTATGTTGTAATAACACACTTTGTTTATTAGAGAGTACTGACATGTTTTAATATTCAAGTGTATAGTATTTTGTTTTGACACAAGTTGTGTCACAAGTTTTGTGACACAATCACAAAACTTTATAAACTCTGCATATATGTTCCACTACAGAAGAACAGGCATTTTTCAGCAGCTGCTGGAGGCTCTACAGAGACACACATCTGCATCACCAGTTGAGAGATCATTAATCAGGTCATTATATGATAACTTCTGACTTCTTCTTTTCAAGCAGAGTTCACTTGTTTGGTCCGCACCAGTGTTTGAATGAGCTTTCACACTAACCCAAATGAAACTAAATCTGGCCCATTTAAAGTGGACTAAACAGTTCAGCTATGAATACTACCTAAGAAACAACTGCTAGCTCAGATTGAAGAGGTACAACAACGATGCTACGGCAAGGGGGAGCCAGGACAACAGGTCAGAATGGGGGTGATACAGTCTGCCAGGGGACCTCCTATGATACACTAAGCTCCTCTCTCCTCTTGCTCTCTTCATCTGCAAACAGTTGTCCTATTACTGCATAACACTAACTTGGCCTCTGTTCCCCCATGTTTCATAGATTTTCTGGATCATGGCTACGCTTGGATCACGGTCATGGTTGTGCTGATGCTATGATCCTACCTTTGGCTGTGCCTGGATTGTTATTGCACTGATGCTGTGCTTTCACCTGTGTGGCTTATCTTGGATCATGGTCATGGTTGCACTGATGCTGTGATCCTAATCAATGCCAACTTTTACTGCAAATATTTTTAGTCATGCCTCCTCTATTAATTTAAACATATGACTGTTATTGCCACTTACATAAACTGCAATATTTGCATGTAACATTACATGTTACTATAAATTACATTTATTATTTTTGTCTATTACGATTGTTATACGTTATGATATTGTTACCATTATTGTTGCTGTGTATCTCATCCCCTCTCTCCCTCTCTCTTCCTCCCTGTCTTTCTCCTTTCTCTCCCTCGCTCCTATATATCATTTTCTCATGTACTGTAATTGTTTTTACAACATCTATTGCACGTCTGGCCATCCTGGAAAAGGGAACCCTCCTCAGTTGCTCTTCCTATAGGGTTTTTTTTTTGCGGGGGTTTCCTTAGTCAATGTGATCGTCTAAGCACTGTAGGGGTGTGATCCCTCTATAGTTGGAACACACCCTCCACATCCACCTCCGGGGCCCTGCCACTGAGGAGCTTTTTGACCACCTTGGCAACCTCAGCCCCAGAGACGGGAGAGCCCACCCCCGAGTCCCCAGGCCATGCTTCCTCACCGGAAGGCATGTCGGTGGGATTGAGGAGGTCTTCGAAGTATTCCTTCCACCGATCCACAACATCCCGAGTTCAGGTCAGCAGCGCACCGTCCCCACCATACGCAGTGTTGACAGAGCACTGCTTCCCCCTCCTGAGACGCCAGATTGTGGTCCAGAAACTCTTCAAAGCCGTCTGGAAGTCCTTCTCAATGGCCTCAATGAACTCCTCCCGAGTTTTTGCCTCGGCGACCGCTGCAGCTGCACTCCGTTGTATTAAATCTAAATCTTAAATATAAATTTTATATATTATATTTAAATGTT
Source organism: Plectropomus leopardus (assembly GCF_026936395.1). Taxonomy (NCBI): domain Eukaryota; kingdom Metazoa; phylum Chordata; class Actinopteri; order Perciformes; family Serranidae; genus Plectropomus; species Plectropomus leopardus. Next base: position 322,487 of record NC_142196.1, read on the forward strand.
AAATGTTAAATCTAAATGTTAGCTATTAAATATGTCATATGTCATATGTCATATCTAAATGCTAGCCTATATGTTATATCTAAATGTGAAATATTAAATCTAAATGTTAAAAGATAAATCTAAATCTTAAATGTTAAATTAAAATCTTAAATCTTTATGTCATGATCCTAATTATTAACCTAATATGCAAATTCACACTGCTGTTTGGTGGAAGACATAAGAGCTCAATGTATTGATGTTCTGTGAACATGGTGACCAACAGATTTTTGATTTAAAATGAAAAAATTAAAATCGGGAAACAAGTTTTTACTCCCAGGCTCAACTGTGCCTCACTCCTGACTTATGTGAGAAACTTTTGCTGTAATGAGAGCGGCTGCACCTCCGGAGAGGAGATGGAATCACTGTAGCAAGGGCTGTTAAGTGGGCAGCAGCGCTGGGTCTCGGGGGAAATGAGGTCAGTGCTGGCAGTATTCAAGCTGCTTATGCCACCGACTGAGGGAACATCTCCAGGGACTGTACTTTATTTATCAGAGGCATCATTTTACTCCTTCATCAATAAGCATTATTTGTGGTGGAGGGAGGGTGATTGATTAGGAAAACCATTTATAGCTTCAGTGAGGGTCAAGATAAAAGAAAAATCACCCTAGTCACCACCTCTGATAAATAAAGTACAGTTCCTTATAATAAATAATAAATAATAATATTAATAAAGTGTATTTATGTAGCACTTACCAAAACCATGTGCTGTACACTTACAAATCACAAAACAGAGAAAAAAATGTTAGTAAAAAAAGAAATACAGCACAAAAGAAAATTTAGAATCAGTGGTTAAGAAACAAAATCAAATGAGTGCAATGCAAGACTCAGGTACCACATATTAATCAATGAATCTATTATAAAAAGATGCCTTTCGATAAAAATACTTTTTTTAAAAGTGATGTAAAGGAAGATAGTGATATAGCAAGACGGAGATCTTCAGACAGATCATTCCACAGCCGAGGAGCCCTAACTGCAAACGCTCAGTCACCTTTGGTCTTTAAGTGTGAGGTGGGAACAGTCAATAGGTTACTGCCTTACTGAGTATCTCAGGTTTCGGGCTAGTCGGTATGGGGACAGTAGCTCAGATATATATTCAGGGGCAAGGCCATGGAGGGCTTTAAAGGTAACCGGTAAAATCTAAAAATCAATCCTAAAACAAATGGGCAGCCAGTGTAAGTTCATTAAAATAGGAGTAATGTGTTCCCTTTTGTTGATTCCAGTTGAAAGCTTTACTGCTGTATTTTGTACCATTTGTAGTTTATGAATTGACCCCTGATTTATACCTGTTAAAAGACCATTGCAGTAATCCAATCTAGAGGAAATAAAAGCATGAGGGATGGTTTGGGTATCATTAAAGTTTAAGATAGTAGTATTCTGGCAATGTTTCTCAGATGGAAGTAACAGGACTGAGTGATTGTATATGTATGCCTTTCAAAGGCGAGGTCAGTGTCAAAGAGCACACCTAGGTTCTTGACATTGTTTTATATTTAGAGATAGTGGACCAAGAGAGGACTGGATACTGGGATTTTTAGGACCAATGATAAGGATTTCAGTTTTGTCTGAGTTTAATTAAACAAAATTTGTGAAACGAAGTGTGTATGAACCCAGATGCAGTACGCTAACACTCAAAGTCAGTTGGTAATAACCTTTATTATAACCAACACGAATAAAGTTCAGCTCACAAATGTTCAGTCCGTTCTTCGGGTGAATTACCCAAGCAATGTCTCTGGGAATCCAACGAGGTGAACACACAGAGCTGGAACCAACCGTGGCTGGAGAGCAGGAAATCCCGTAGCTCGAGGAGCCGACAACACGTGGGGCAGCGTTGTCGGGGATAACGCTGGGTCGTGGTCGGGGACAGGCAGAGGATCCGTAGCCGGGAAAACAGTCCGAGAGTGCAACGGTACCGTCGAGGAGCAGGCTGAAGGATCGTCGCGGTCGAGCGGGGAGGTCTTTGCCAGTGGAGCCGTCAGGATTGCAGAACGCCGAAGCGAAGCACGTGGTCAGGGACAGAAGGCAGGTAAGTACACCGGGTGGCAGGCACGGAGGGTTGGTCGGGAACAGGCTGAGTCGGCAACAGGTAATCTGGCAAAGGAACGCTGGAAAGTCATGCATGGCAGAGGAACAATCTGGCAAAGAGTGAGTGAACTGGAGAGTCTTAAATACTGCACTGATTGGAGATGAGCTGCAGCTGAGGGGAGAGCAGGCTGCAGCAGTGGGCGTGGCTAGCAGGTAGAGCAGAGCAGAGTGAGGTGAATGGAAAAGTACTGGCAGAGGAGGGGAGGAGGAGAATGCAGGAGTCATGACAATTTGTTGACATCCATCTTTTATATCTGTTAGACAGTTTGTGAGGTTAGAAAGATTTGGAGTATTGTTGAATTTAACAGGGAGATACAGCTGCGTGTCATCAGCATAGTAGAGAAAAGAGATCTCATGTCCACAAACACTGATGAGCATGGCGAGACATGGTCACCAACAGATACAAAAAATCTCTGATTTATTAAATAAGAACAAACCACTTCAGGGCAGTCCCGCTTAAACCAGCCCAGTGCTGCAGTCGATCAATTAAAATATTGTGGTCAACTGTATCAAATATTGGAGTTAAATCAAGCAGTACAAGGACAGAGCATGTACCCATATCAGCTGCTCTCAAAAGATCATTTGTAATTCGAATAAGCACTGTCTCAGTACTATGATGCTGTCTAAAATCAGACTGATATTTTTCATATTTGTTTCAACATTTTAAGGAGTTGTATGGAGACAGTCTTTTCAAGGAGTTTTGCGATGAACGGTAATTTGGAAATTGGTCTGCAGTTACTGCATTCCGATTGATCAAGGCTGGTTTTTTTAATCAGCAGTTGCACACATGCAGTTTTCAAATATTCAGGGACACAGCCAGAGGATAATGAACTATTGACAACTGAAAGCAACCAAGGAGCAGTCACATCCATAACCTCATGGAGAAATTCAGGGGGCAAAATATCGACAGGGCTTGAAGAGTGTTTGAGCTGTGCTATAGTAGTCATGAGGTCCTTTAGAGAGACCGGCATAAAATTAGACAAAATAGCACGATTAGGGCTGGTTACATCAATAAAAGACTCTGTAGCTATAATTTTTGATTGTATCTTGCTGATCTTATCATTAAAAAAAGGTCACAAATTTTTCACAAGATGATTTACACTGATTAAAGTAGTATTTAATCAGTATTAAAGCAGTAAAAAGAGCTCTGGGATTGTGCTTATTTGTGTGAATTAAAGCCAAAAAATAGTTGGCCCTTGCATTACATTAACTTTTTAATTTCTTGATAATGTATCTGGAGTCCTGCCTTCTTCCACCTCCATTCCACTCTTCTACATTCTTTTTTGAGTGCAAGTGTAATTATCTATCCAGTGAAAAGCCAAAGCTTGTCTATTTTTCATTTGTGTCTTAAAAGGTGCCACAGAGTCTAAGGTGGATGTGTGGAGGAGATTAGAGGCATTCATGAGGTTTTCTGTCTGAAAAAATTTGGAGTGCTATTTTTGGCAGAAAAACACACTGTGAATTTTGATGCAGTGTTCCCATTAAAGTGCGTAAACATATAATATGAGCATTTTCTACTGTAAATGTGGCTGTAAAAAATGCTATCCAATAAAATACATACGTGGTCCGATATGTACAGGTCATCAAAATCTATGTGGTCAATACTTGGACCGTATGAAAAAATCAGGTCCAGAGTATGTCTACAGTTATGTGTAGGCCCAGAAACATGTTGCTGCAACCCAAATGACATAACCATGTTTAGGAACTCTGTGGCAAATGAATCAGAAAGGTCATCAGAGTGAATGTTAACATCATGAGCTAATATAATTCTATCACAAGAAAGGACAAAATTTATTGTCTGTCCCAATTAGTGACAGAAATTCTCCTTTAACAAGGCTCCAACAAAAAATACAACACATTATTAAACACACTTAAGACACAACCACACTCACAAAGTACAGACATTAAAAAGCAGCAGCAGATAAAAATATGTAGTGGAGTGTCTATTTCATTTTGTTCAGGGTGGTTATTGCAGATGGAATAAAAGATTTTTTGTAGATGTTTTTGTGGGCCAGTGGGACTTAGGAGCGTCTGGAAGGAGTGGTGGAGGGGGTGAGAGGGGTCCTCTGTGATCAGGGTGTCTTTCCTGATCACAGAGCAGTTATACAGTTAAGAGAGAGGAGTATGATAGGAAATCAGAAAAGTCCATTAGAAAGTCTATTGCAGATCTAGGAGGACGATAGACAATTGCACATATAGTAAGGGTGTCACACTTAATTCTAAAAACAAGTACCTCAAAACTACAGACATCTGACACCTTAATGGAGTCGCATTTAAACCATTTGTCAAACACAGCAGCTAAACCTCCACCATGGCCCCTTAATCTGGGCTGACTAATACAATCATAAAATCGTACACCTTGCAGTCATCCCCAGAGTGCAACCATGTTTCTGTTAAGAGCATAAAATAAATCTGATTCTAAATTATGACAGACCGAGCTTAACTGAGGTAGATTTAAGTACAGAGCTGAAAATAACTGAAGGGAGCAGTATGACACTTAATAAATTCGATGACACAACAGATCTTACACATAAAATGATCTTTTGCTAACAAAGAAAATGTCAGCAGCGGGTCCAAGCCCATTAAATAATGTAGTACTATTAAAGGTGGAACTACAGCGGTAGGGTCAAGGACCTGGGGGACATCAATTTCCGAAGGACCTATCAACAACCATGTGCAGTTGGCATGAGCCGCTAGGTGTGGTGGTGCGAACATGTTGTATGCCATATACCAGGTTTGCTGCCAGCATCTGTGTGCCTGATTTATTGAGATGCAGCCCGTCCGATCCAAAAAGATGCCGTCTGTCCCAAAAGACATTGAAATTGTCTATAAAGCCAAAGCAATGGGAGTCGGAGATAGAGGAGAGCCAGGTACTTAAGCTGAGCAGCCTGGTGAAAAGCCCCACTTCATGGTCACAGGTGGGAGTGGGACCAGAGATGAAGACGCTGAAGTCACATTTAGTAATTCAAACTGCTCTTTTGGAATGTCATTTGTACCTATGTGAATGACGATCTTATCAATGCCTGGATGGGATTTTACAATGTCTGTGTATTTTTCCACAATGTTTATAACAGTGGTAGCAGGGAATGATAGTGTGTAACCTCCCTTTATTCTCATGTTCCTCACAATCGAGTCTCCAATTATGAGGGTTGACAGCGGAGCTGGCTGATAGACGCGGAGGGGGTGTGTAGTCGTCTCTCTGACTGACCACCTGCATGTGGAGGAATCAGGTAGAACCATGCGCCGACCCGTAGCTGGCCTACTACGGGAGGATGGTTGAGGTCAAGGAGATGACGTGGGTGGATTAATTGGACGGGATAGCAGCCGCTTAAATGCCAGCGCTCGCGATGAGGACAGAGGGTAGAGGGTATCCACCACAGGAGAATCTGGTAAAATAATCTTTAGAACCATCAGATAATCTGGCCTTTGCTGACTGGTCGGAAGGGGGGAATCGGGCCCAAAATCAGCCCAATTATCTTGTAGTGTGTACCAGCTTAAGACAGCATTTTAAATTCAATTTAATTTGCCAAAACAGCCATCAGCATGGAAAAGTTAGTGCTTTGACTGTAGATCACATAGAGAAAACATTCAATAATGTGCAAGAAGGCACAGGCAAAAGGGCTACACCATCTAAAACCAAAAGGGAGATAAGCCCCGGAGATATTGTATGACATGTAAGAGCATTATCGCTGCCAGGGCCGATGGAGCCCCTTAGCACAGCATATTTATGTGGAAATATTAATGTAAGCTTATGGAAGTCCCTGCTGACCCTCTAAAACTAATTATCAGATTTGTTTGACCATGAGGTATCTGGTTATTAGTTAGCTCTGGTGGTACAAAAACTGTAAGACTCTATACAGTTTCTGCATGGCTTCATTTGCCCAGATTTGGAGATATAGCAAACATTATTGTGGCTGGTTTTCAACAGAATCACTGTATACCAAAAACACAGTTCCAAGAAAAACTGTTGATAGTGTGTTCTGTGAAAACCAGAGTCTTAAGGAGGGGGTTTCTGGAAAGAGATGATTAAGGTTTTAGCAGCACAACCAAAATTTCATTTACCTCTGTTGTATTAGGGTGAAGGCAGAAATTTCAGATAGTGCCCAGAAAAATAAAACCAAACAGATCTTCTTGGTTAGATACTAACTGAGGTAAGTGAGATCAAAGATTATTTCACAATTTGGGTAAAGCACACATATGATTTAAACATTTAAAGCTATGATTTGAAGTAAGATATGATGTAGGATTAATCCATGTCTGGAATGTCCACTGTCAGGCTGAAAAATGATTCCAACACTGAAGAGAAGCATTGCCCCAGTCAGAGCCAGAGAGCCATCATAAGAGGTGCACATGGGCGACTTCAGCCACCATTTAAGTCATGCGGATGTTTGAGCTTAACTGGGCCAGTCATAGGCTAACAATTCCTATCTAATCGCTTCACAGTATTTTTTAATTACTTAGCTATGCTAGTGCTTGCTACGGTCTGCTTATCGTTACTATATCATTATGGAGTATAGTAACTTTCACCACTGCTCATTTTAGAAGAACCACCACAACAAGTTCTTTGTTTAGACCATATGTGTCAAACTCCCACGGGCCAAATGTGGCCCGCCACGTCATTTTATGTGGCCCGCAAGAGCTTAAAAGGTCTGAGTGTCTAAAAATAAATAGGTCAAAAGAGTGCTTTGACCAAAAACTACATTACCCACAATGCCTGTCGACTATATATACCGCGATACCCGCGAAGTGACAGCTCAGCGCCACTACACGGCAGTGTTTCCACATCAATGCTAATGAGTGGAATTGAGAAATAAATAATGATCCCAAAATGTCCAGGAAGAGAAAAGTTGATGCAGACGGAAGACTGTTTCAAGAAAGATGGGAAGGCGAATACTTGTTTGTGCTTCAAGGAGAAAGACCGGTATGTGTTTTGTGTTACAAGGCGGTGTCGGTTGTCAAAGAGTACAATCTGCGTCTGCATTTTGACACCAAACACGGAGCTAAGTACGGCAAAGCTAGCCCTCAAGAAAAGCAAGAAATTGCCCAAGAATTAAAAGGCAAACTGCGGTTGCAGCAGAGTGTGTTCACGAAATCCACAGCCAAAAACAATGCGGCAGTGAAAGCTAGCTTTATTGTGGCTGAAGAAATCGCCCGCGCTTCCAAGTCTTTTTCAGAAGGAGCGTTTTTGAAGCAGTGCATGCTGAAGGTCTGTGAGCAGGTATGTCCCGACCAGTTACAGACTTTTAAAAATGTCAGTTTATCAAGAAACACCATCGCGGACCGAGTTAAGGAACTAGCAGAAAATCTTGCAACACAGCTGGCCGAGGAGACACGCAGCTACACTGCTTTTTCATTAGCTGTTGATGAAAGCACACATTAGCTGTTGATGAAAGCACAGATAACACGGATACAGCGCAGTTATCAATTTTTATTAGCGGCGTGAAGTCGGATCTCTCTGTCACTGAGGAGCTGTTGGATGTAGCTGCAATGCATGGGACCACGACTGGACAGGACATTTTTGATGCGGTGGAGAAGTCTGTAAGTAAAAATGCATTGCCCTGGGAAAACGTGGTGGGATTAACTATAGACGGTGCACCGGCAATGTGTGGAGGAAAAGTGGGCTTGGTTGGACTAATGAAGGGGAAAATGCAAAAAATGAACTGTCACGCCTCTGATAACGTATCATTGCATTATCCATCAAGAAGCTTTGTGTGGGAAGGTGCTGGGGATGGATGACATAGTGACCACAGTTATGAAAGCAGTGAACTTCATTCGGGCGCGAGGCCTGAGTCACCGTCAGTTCCAGCTGTTTTTGCAGGAGATGGGCTCAGAGCACGGGGATGTGCCGTACCATAGAGAAGTGCGGTGGCTGAGTAGGAGCAAAGTCCTCAAGCGATTTTTTGAGCTCAGGGAGGACATTGCTCTTTTTATGCAGAGTAAAGGAAAACCCTTGTCTGAACTGTCAGATCCAAAGTGGCTGTGTGACTTTGCTGTGTTGTGTGACATAACCGAGCATCTCGCCCAACTGAATCAGAAGCTGTAGGGTTGCAAACAAGTCATCACGCAGATGTCCGACACGATCAAGGCTTTCCAGCATAAACTGGACCTATGGATGTGCCAAGTGAAACAGGACAATCTTGCCCACTTTCCTGTTTGTCAGAGTATGTCAGCCTCATTTCCCGAGACTTTTTCATGTACTCAGCTGGCTACCAAACTGAGCCGGTTACAGACTGAGTTTGATCGGCGCTTCTCTGACTTCAGAGCACAGCAGTCTGGCTTTGACATCTTTGCCAATCCTTTCACCAGCGACGTCTGCACTGCACCCCAACACCTTCAGATGGAGTTAATTGAGCTTCAAAGTGACAGTGGCCTGAGATCAAAGTTCCAGGATGCTGCAATCCAGGACTTTTACCGTCTGCTGCCCCCTGGTTTGATGCCACAGCTTCAACTTCATGCTGCCCGTGTTCTGTCCATGTTTGGGAGCACCTATCTGTGCGAACAGATGTTTTCCATAATGAATCTGAACAAAAACAAGCACAGATCACGCCTCACTGATGACAACCTCCATGCTGTTCTACGGATTGCCTCAGCACAGGACCTAAAACCAGACATTGACACACTGGTAACGGGAAAACGGTGTCAGACATCTGGTCAGAAAACACACGGGTAAGCATTTTTAAAAAACTTCATTAGAATATAATAAAATGTAATTCAACCAAGAAGAATAATAGTTAAACTCTGTGTGCAATTTAATGATTGTGCTTGCATTTTGTTTTGTGTTTGTTATTTTCAGAACATGATCAATGGATGGTAGAGAGGGTGTGTTCAAGGACAGGCGGCATCTCTTCTGCAAAAACCTAAAAACTTGACCAATATAGTTGTGAACTGAGTCAACCTTTATTTTGTTATTTTTAGTTTATTACATATTATTTATGTGTAGCTGCTGTTGCAATTATTTAGTGTTTGCAGGTTTAATGTGTGTATGCAGACAAATTATTGTAATCAAACCATCAGTTGGATGCAAGGCTGTGTGCAGCCTTTTTTTTTTAAATGCTACATCTGTCATACATGTTCTTAGCAGCTCACAATTGTTGATTTTACAGTAATTAAGCCCATTTTAATGGGTATTTATTGTGTTATTTTTCTGAGTTTTTTCAGAGTTATTTATTATGTTATTTTTCTTCATTCACTTGGATAGTTTGATCCATGATTGATGGAGTTATGTGGGTTTCATAAGCTGACAAATTAAAAGGATTTATGTTATAACAGAGCAACAAGCAAACATATTTTTTCTATGCAACTGTAATGTTTGTGACTTGAATAAGTAATAAATTCAGAGTTATTTAACATTAAGGAGTAGTTACATTTATTTTACATTACATTCGATTACATTTAGTTACATTTATAAGTTACATCTGGCCCTTTGAGGACAGCCATTACGCTGATGTGGCCCTCGGTGAAAATGAGTTCGACACCCCTGGTTTAGACTGTCAATGCAACAATGGATCATATATATTTGTTTTTGACCATCAGCGTTAGCTAGCATATGCGTTAGCTAGCATATGCCTAGTTAGCGCACTAGGTAATTGGAAAGCTCAAAATTTCAGTCCACAAACCAGTGGGTAAAATCATGGTAGATACATACATTATTTTTCCAGCATCGTATTGACTCAAACTTGTCTGACCCAGACACATTTTTTTGGCTTGTAATTGATTGTCACTGGTCATTACAAGGTCAAAACTGCAGCTCTTACATCTCTGTGGTGTTAAAGCACATGGAAAGCTCTTGCATGATTCATCAAGATGTATCAACATCACAATCTCTGAATTCATAGGCTTTCAGTCTGAAAACCATAAAGCCTCTGAAGGCGAGGGCCAATATTTCAGGCTGATGGAGTGTAGCCAGCTGATTTCTGGACCATGACTTTATCTGACACTTGCCAGTCATTTTGATTAATTTCTATAAACAGATAACTGCATATGAATGCAGTAGGGATCGACCAATTATCGGCTTGGCCGATAATATCGTCCGATATTCGGCATTTTTGCGATCATCGGCATCGGCCGTTTTTTTCACCGATAACCGATAAAATTAATTAATGTATTTTAAAATGCGCTCCTTCGGCTCTGATGCAGCCGTCTCTGCCTGAAGTCACCACTCTCTTGGTTGTGTAACAATGTCCCGCCCACATCCCTCACTGATTGGCTACTTGGCACAAGTGAGCCAGTGACAGCCAATCAATCAACACTGAAGCCTCTACATGCAGTGCCACAGACACAGAGGAGAAACAGAGGACTGCTTCGGTGGCTGATCCAGAAGAAAAGGTAAGGCAGTGTCAGTCGAAGTTTCAAAGCCCTTTAGGATGATTTTAAAAATACCACAACCTTGATCAATGTTAGTGATAACATGCAGGCCCAGAGTCGACATTTCACCAACCTACTTGTCTAGTCACATCAAGCATACGACTTTGCAAGATAGGACTAGCATCACTCACGACAAGAAAAAAAAAAAAAAAAGATGTGAGTGAAGATGACCTGAAGTCCCTTGCTTAATTAAATAAAAATATGACATAGGTAGGCTGTAGCAAGTATAAGGGAGGAAAACCTGCAGTTTGGCTGTTGAGATTAAACTTTTCACAACTTCAACATGGGGTAGGCTATTTAATGATGGCTAACCGCTACATTATAATTGACACGACCAGCCGCTTTAGAGCTGGGGCCAGACGCACAATAATAATAGGAGACACTTACGGTTATCATTACTTTGTGGGAATAATTAATCTCCTAACATGTCTCAACCCATGGGGCGGCTCCTGGTTTGTCAATAAACAACACCCGAGGCGATTATAGCCTATAAGTTTAACACCACACGCTAATGTGTCCTTGTTTGTTTATAGTCGCCTCTCCCTCAGCGCTCATGCTGTCACTACACAATGATCACACAGCATAGATGTTAAATATTCGTCTTTTTGCCAGTCACTGTGCCAAGTGAACGAGTGTTCAGTGAAGTCTCTGCACTTTATGAGAAGAAGAAAAGCCGCCTAACAGGAGAGCATGCTGAGCAGCTCTGCTTTCTGCACCACAATCTGGTGCTACTGGATTGGAAGTACTAAATCAATCCCAAATTTGAGAACAGTTCAATTCAGTTTATTTTGTTGATTTTTTCAAAAATTCAGGGAGCTATTTTATTTATTTATTTATTTATTCATTTGAGTGAGTGAGTACCACCAATATCCTGTTACCTACGGATTATGTATACATAAGAAAAAATCTGTCTATAGAGATTAGCAACATCATGTTGGGATTTAAAAATATATGAAAAAAAGTGCAGAACAAATAAATGCTAGAGAGTAGTTATTACAAATCAATACTAACAATTATTTTGAAAAGATACATTGACAATGAAGAAGCCTTCAAAGCTGATTTAAATCTTGTGCGGCTGTGCAAAAGGAACATATATCTGAAGTGATACAGTGCCAATTATCTGCATTTAACAACTTGTTTTCAAATGCCAGTCTCCCTCCATCTTCCTGAACCTCAGTGATCCTCTGTGCTGTTTCTCTGCCTGCCTGTCAATCAACACCAGTGTGAGCAGCCAGGTGGAGGCACCTGATCACCCTGTTCTGTCCTTCCCAGTGATGACAGGCAGAGTTGCAACAATGCGACAGTGGGGGGAGGCGAGATTGAAGAAAGTTGCATAAAGAGAGAGAACAAGAAGACAAGAGTTTCAGCCTCAGTTCTTCTCAGCCTGGGCGGGCATGCCTTGCTCTGTCCTCTGTCAGAGGAAATCTGTTAAAAGAGGAAATGTTTCTAAAAACCACCTGCTGATGAGGGAGCAGAGATGTTTTTGTTGGGTGTAAAGCTGTGACTTGATATGATAAAACCAAAAGAAAATAAAGTTTAACTTTGAGTGTTGGTTGCTTTATTAGCATGAAAACCATGGATCATGGGAAGGTAAATAAACCTGGGTGTGTTAAGACAGCTTTAATGTATTTGACATCAGACTAAATACAGTTTAAAGCAGCCACAGCAACTACACACACCAATTTCTTTGAGAGTGAAAACTGTGAGCAAGAGACAGACAGAGACAGACAGACAGAGAGAGAAAGAGAGACAGAGCGAGAGAGAGAGAAATGTGATTAATTCAAACTAAAATATTTACTTTTCTACATTTAAATATGCTTTGGCAATATGTACAGTGGGTTTGGTGGTATCACTGTATTATTCTATACCAGTGTATTTAGAAATCCAGATTTATTTATTTTTTAATACCATCATAAGTACAGGTAAATGGTAAATGGTAAATGGACTATACTTGTATAGCGCTTTTCTAGTCTTATTGACCACTCAAAGCGCTTTAACACTACATGTCACATTCACCCATTCACACACACATTCACACACTGGTGGCCGAGGCTACCATACAAGGTGCCACCTGCTACTCAGTAATCATTCACACACACTCACACTCCGATGACGCAGCATCAGGAACCGCTGACCTTCTTATTAGAGGACGACCCACTCTACCTCTGAACCACAGCCGCCCCAAAGGTGGTTCTCTTTCTATTAAATTCATCGTATGTAGTGCACAGCACGCACCACCAGAGTTCAGTCTCTGGGGTCTACTAGCAGAAAGACACCGCAACACCTAGTGGTGGAGGGATAAATTACAGGACTGTAAACAGCTGGCTGCAAGCATCTCACTTTTTGTGACAGGATCACATGCTAACATCATTAGAAAAAGCCTATGGTCATTAGAACAAGCATTGTACATTGTATAAATTAGCCTAGTGGCTAGCACATATTTCCTCTACTCATATGAAGCCATCAACAAGAGCAATATTTAACAATGATAGCATTAGAAAATTTAGCTTAGATACAATTCACAAGGTTCATCAACAAATTAGTTGCTATGCTGACAGCAGCGCATGTAGATGCAGTAGCCAGTAGTTCCTCAAATCCTTGAGGAGCTACTGGCTACTCAACAACTTTTCCATGTTAGGGAAGCATTTATCAACATCGGGAAGAGTTGTGTGGGGTTTGGACTTAATGCAACAGACCGCAAAAGGATTTCCACCAAAGGCATACGCCGAGCAGCAAGTGAGACCAGAGGGGAGAAATGAAGCCAAAAGCACCAAATGAAGAGGGGGAGGAGAGCTGGCATCAGGGTGAGGCTGACACAACTTGGACTGAGAGCTGTTCCTCTACCAAGCCTTCTTCTGGCTAATGTGGATGAGATGAGCGGATGAGATGTGATTGAGGCTCACTCACCAATTGGCAATCAGAGACTGCCCTGCACACATCTTCACAGAGCCATGGTTAAACCCTTAACATCCAGCATCAAGCTGTTGTACAGGATGGGCGGACCTTGTTGGGAGCCATAAGGACACAAGACTCAAAAAATGCACTGCAGGAATTGAATGATACCACCAGCAGCAACTTGCCCAAACAACCAAAAGGAATCTTCATAGTAGCAGGTGATTTCACCTCCAGGGATGTAGCAGGATCAAGGACAAATGTATTTTTTACTAATAAATCTACCTTCCTCTACCTTCAAATTAACTGTCTTATACTAGACATATTTTCTCAACAAATACAAATGCACACATGTGCCTTCAACTGGCTCACAGGAACAGGAACACTTTTACACTTTTACTTTACAAGTTCAAATACTGCCCCCCCCCCCCTTGTCGTGTCTATAATGTAGAATTCACCTTCACCGTTTAAACTCTGAGACTGAGAATATGACAACAAATACTGATACACTAAATATCTTGCACAACAATTTGATTCAGCAGAATACATACAAATGAGGAAAAGTAGGTATACCAAACAATATTCATATGGTGTATGCCTGCCAGTGCCAAATTTCCTTCTATAGTTGGATCACAAACAAAAGAAAAGGCAGCAGGTGAGTGGCAACATTTTGCTACAGCAGTTCATGCAGTGGGTTCAACATGCAGGATCATATTGGATTTTTTTTTTTTTTTATAAAAAGGTCAGATCTAAATCTTACAAAACAAACAAATAAAGAATTGCACCCCAACCCCACCATCTTTCACAATCCATATGTGCAGGTGGTGAATATGTGCCAGGTGAGGTGACTGGAGAAGCAGAGTGTGTCTCAGGTGTGCTCTGTGCATGCAGAGTCATGTTCCCTGCAGTGTACTCTGTGTTTGCAGAGTCATGTTCCATGTAACCTGTATATCATCTGTTTTGCCACTTCCCCTCCTATTTAAAATATACCTGTGCATGGAACAGGGCTTCCCTAAATTTACTTACATGTCTTACTTACAGGTCTTATTTTTAAAAAATCCAAATTTATGCTTAGAAAGTGACGTACACACATTTCAAGTCCCTTTTTGCTTGTACACAATTGTTACAAATAAGGCCCCAGAATTTCATAAATTGAAACTGCTGATAGATTTTGCAGCTAGTAATGAGCAAAAGTGACCTGTTGAAAACAAAACACCACCTAACATTACCGTACCTTTTTTTTTCTACATCAATCTCCACCCGTAAAAAAGCTAGAAGAGGTAAAAGGTTCACCAAGACCAAAGAGTCTTGTTCTGTAATTCTCATGTAATTTGAGTACAAAAAAAACATAAAAAAACAAAATCTGTTTAAAGTGAAAACAAAATAATTTGTTTTGGTTCAAAAAGGTACAGTTCTCAGTTTGCAGTTCAAAGCTTTGATGTTTCATCTGTTTTACATATATTTTTGCTTTAAGTGACATGCTAGCATTCAAAATACCTTCATACAGTGAGCAGCTCACCCTGGCAACTCTCTTCTTTCAAATGCAAACATGTAGCGGATGGCTGCACTGCTCCCATCAATGGAAACCACAGAGCCAAAGTCCCTTATTAGATGACAACATAGTTAACAGATAGATAAAACTAACATGATAGTTGCATTACTTCTGTTCCTAGTTTCCCCTGCCCCACTCTTAACCAAGTAACTCTAGCAGAGGTAGAACACAAAGATGCCCTGGGCTCAATGGCTGTTAAACAGTGACCTATTTCCCAGAGAGCCCTGTGCCTCCCATGTTTTGTGATGGATGCTTTCAGACATTCATCCCTCCTCCTCTCACTGTTTCTTGCCCTACAGATGAAGACATTTGGCAGTGAGTGTGTTTGTGTGTGTGTGAGTGTGTGTTGTGTTATTTGGGTGGCACTGTGTGCTGCACAGTTTCCAGCTGGCCTTGCTCTAATTGACAGGCCCAGGCATGAGTTAAGACGAGCATGGGCCAGTCACAGATATATTTACACACATAACCTCTATGGCATTAAATTGTATTGTCATGAGTGACATGGTAGTGTTGAATTGGGGTCAAGCGTCAAGGATTTAAATCTGTGTAACACTTTCGATGAAGACCACATCTACAATTTGTTTTAAGAGCACTCATGGTGAATTATAATGTATTTATGTTTTATGATTACACTCATAAACACACTACTGTCTGCTGCACTATATCAACAGTCATAAAACATGATAGATGTAACTTATAATAAATTTAAAATGTATTATGAACTGACTACTTTTAAACTGGATGTTGACTGATGGGGCTTATGATACATGATGAAAACCTATATTAACCTTTACATGCATCAACAACCACTTGTAGTAAGGACTTGTAGTATAGATCTTTGATTCTTTCGATTGGGCTAGATCTGACCTGCCTGGTTTGGGCTTGGCTGGGCTGGTCCGACACTCACCAAATTAACGTTTATTTATTTCAATTTTTTCTTTTTTTTTTTAAATGAAACTGTTACGGATTGTCTTGTGCTTTTGGCAGTTTGACAGGAGTTCTAATGGGCTGAGTCAAGAGGGAAAGTACGGTCCTGTCTGGTGACATTTGATAAAAAGCATTATTATCTTGTGGCCACAAAATAATTAAGTCATGGCCAAGAGATATTTCAACTTTGGAAATGGCATGGTTGTCTACTACGAAGCTGTCAGTTTTAGATGGATGCTGTTTATTAATTATGAATAAAGGTTACTATAGGTTAGGTCTGGGTGATATGCCAAATACCATATCATAATTTTTTTAAGGCAGGATCACAATCACAATTTTATCACGATTCTTTTTCATTTGGATTTTAAGACTATTGTGCATGTTACTGAACAGTACAACCAACCAAGCCTTCGGCTGAGAAAAAACAAGACTAGGGACTTATTTAAGGATTTATTTACTATCACTGAGTACACTGAGGATATCTTTTAGGGATATTTCATATTAAATTAAGAGAAAGGTTGAAAATAAGACAATGTGCCTGTGGCCTCAGGCCCCCAAATCACTAAGTCTGCCCCTAACCTCAGTGCTCTCATTATCAGTGCTGAGGATGAGACACGGAACGATGCGCTCTAAGTACTTCCATTCAAAGTCTGACTAAACCTAAAGCGAAATAGTCTTTAGGAGTCTAAAGAAGTCACTTTCCACCTCTGAATGTTTGTCTGTTGGTTCATTCAGACACTTTGGTGCTGTGAGGAGAAGCAATCAGCTGTTTGATCCGTGATAATGAAACGCTGCTTTTTTATCAAATAATCAGCTTTATTCTACGGTCAGTCATTCACTGCATAACATGATTGTTGAACACTTCTGCTGTTGCAGTGTTTTGGCGTGAGATTTGCCCAGGCAGCACGAGACTGACAGTGAAAGCGTGTGTCAAACGCCAGAAGCTTGAGAGTTGACAACCCTGTAATGTTAAAATGCAGAACAATACACTAAGCCTTAGACACAGTCACAAAGCAGAGGTGAGGTGCTTTCTCTGGAGCTGTACCCGCTGATCATTAACACATCCTCCCTCTGCAGCTCCGCTCGGAAGTTTGGATGTGTTGCGTGTATGAGCATAGGACTACAGGTGATAGAATGTGCACTGTAGCATGTTACATTGACCTCTCTGTATTGGCGAATCGTGGGCTCATTCTAATTCTTCACAATTTAATATCTTCATATGGCACAGGCATAGGTTACTATTATTTATATGCATGTAATGTCAATGTGGACATGTCACTGATGGAAATACTAAATGAAAGAGGTTAGTATGGAGCTGTCCATACTGAAATACAGAGCGGAGGAGACAGAGAGAGATTTATAAAGCTTGATTTATACGTCAGACAGCTTTTTGCAGCGCCTCCCCCTGCAGATTTTGTGCAAAGGAGAATGTGCATAAATTCACTTGCATGGTTAAATCAGTGACCCTTTTTTTATTCTCTTTTTTTTTGTTATAAATGATAAAAAACTGTAACACTTTCTATGAAGACCAAATCTATAATGCATTATGTAGGCATTCATAGTGAAGTATAATGCATTCATAATGCTTTATAAATACCGTCATAAACACACATAATGTTTACTGATGCACTATATCATTAGTCATAAACCATTATAGATTTGGCTTATAATGATTCATAAGTAGCAATAATCTTATGGATGCTCTTGACTTGTTATAAACTAGAGGTTGAATGCTGGGACCGATAATGCATTATAAATATTAAAACAATTAACTGTAGTAAGGACTCATAGTTGAAACGGGTGTGTGTAGAACCCAGATGCAGTACACCAAAGCTCAGGGATTGTTGGTAATGACTTTTATTAATACCAACACTCACGAAAAGCAACTCACAGTTATTCAGTTCGTTCTTCGGGCCGTGAGCCCAAACACAGTCTCTGGGAATCCCACGAGGAGAAGACACGAAGCTTGAATCTACCGTGGCTGGAGAGCTGGAAACCCCGTAGCTCGACGAGCCGACAACACGTGTGTGAGCGTCGTCGGGGATTGCGCTGAATCGTGGTCGGGGACAGGCAGTGGATCCGAAGCCAGGAAAACAGTCCGAGAGAACAACAGTACCGTCGAGGAGCAGGCAGGAGGATCGTCGTGGTCGAGCGGGGAGGTCTTTGCCAGTGAAGCCGTCAGATTTCCGGAACGCCGAAACGAAGCACGTGGAATTCCTCAGAAACCTCCGACCCAACGTCGACACCGTCGGCATCGTCGTCACCGTCGTCATCGTCGTCATCGTCGTCATCGGAAGACGTCCCCAGGCGGAAGGCGGAACTCCCCGGGCTAAGATCCCACCCCCTACGGTCCAGGAACCGGAGAAGGAGGACGAGCGGAGGCGGAGGACCCCCGTCCAGGGACGGCGCGGGAGGGCTGATCCGGATGGAGACGATGGAAGTCCTCAACGAGCTGGCCGTCCAGGATCTGCCGGGCCGGGACCCAGGACCGCTCCTCCGGACCGTAACCCTCCCAATCCACGAGGTACTGGAGACCCCTGCCGCGGCGCCTGGAGCGCAGGAGGCGGCGCACGTGTGGCAGGAGCGCCCTCGATGAGACGAGGAGGTGGGGGAGGTTGAGAGGCTGGCTGCAGGGGACACTCCCGAACCGGCTTGACCCTGGAGACGTGGAACGTGGAGTGGACCCTCATGGAGCGGGGCAGTTTCAGCCGAACTGCCACAGGGTTGATGACCTTCTCTATGGGGAGCGGACCGATGAACTTTGGAGCCAGCTTCGGGACTCCACCTCAGCGGGAGGTCCTTTGTTGACAACCAGACCTTTGGCCCACCTGGTAGGAGGGAGCCCGGGGCGGCGACGGTTGGCCGTGGAGGTGTACCGACCAACGCCGCCCGTAGAAGAGTCGCTCTGGCCCGGCACCAGGTCTGACGGCCCAGCGCCGATGAATGAAGCCTCTCACCAAGGGTAGGCCGTCTCCTTCTCCTGAGCAGGAAACAGCGGAGGCTGAAACTACATGCGCACTGGAGCAGGGATAATCCAGTGGCGGAACAGATGAGGGTGTTATGAGCAAACTCCACCCATAATAGCTGAGATGACCAGGGCGCTGGCTGGTTGGCGGCCATACATGCAGCGCCCGTCTCCATCTCCTGATTCAGGCGTTGGTCTGGCCGTTGGACTGGGGTGATATCCCGAGGACAGGCTGGTTGACGCCCCAGGAGCCGGCAGAACTCTCTCAGAACGCAGAAGTGAACTGAGGGCCTGATCGGAGACCACATCAGAAGGGATGCCATGAAGCGGACCACATGCTCCAAGAGTAACCCCGCAGTCTCTTTGGCGGAGGGAAGCTTGGGTAGAGGCAGTCAAATGTGCCATCTTACTGAACCGGTCTACCACTGTCAGGACTGCTGTGTTGCCACCCGACAGTGGTAGATCAGTAACAAAGTCCAGTGAGATGTGGGACCAGGGGCGAGGAGGCACTGGGAGTGGGTGCAGGAGGCCGGCAGGAGCTTGGCGTGGCGTTTTACTTTGGTTACATACCAGACAGGCATTAACAAAGTCTTTAGTGTCCTCGCCCAGGGTGGGCCACCAAAACCCGTCGCTGTAGGACCTCCCTGGTCTGAGTGATCCCAGGTGACAGGTGAGGCGAGGCGTGGACCCACTGGAGAACCTCCGACCTGTACTCATCCGGGGCAGACAGGCGGTTCTGTGGGCAGGGAGCTGGGACCTGGCTGCTCCTCCAATGCTGACAGGATCGTTCTTCAATGTCCCAGGTGAGAGCAGCCAGGAGGCGGGGAGCAGGGAGAATGTTGTCAGGATGGGATGTGGCCTCCTCCTCCTCCAGGAACTGGGCGGGACAGAGCGTCCGGGCTTGACATTGCAGGAACCGGGTCGATAGGGAGAGGTGAAGGAGAAGCGGGTGAAGAACAGAGCCCAACGGGCCTGGCGAGAGTTCAGTCTTTTGGCGGAGCGGATGTACTCGAGGTTTTTGTGATCCGTCCAGACCAGGAAGGGAATCTTGGTGCCCTCCAGCCAATGGCGCAACTCCTCCAATGCCAACTTTACCGCCAGTAACTCCCGATTGCCAATGTCGTAGTTCCTCTCCGCTGGTGACAGCCGCCGAGAGAAGAAGGCACATGGGTGCAACTTCTCATCCACAGCCGAACGCTGAGAAAGGACAGCTCCTACCTCCACATCCGAGAAGGCCGACCTCCACCACGAACTGCCTGTCTGGGTCAGGAATGAGGGTATGGGGGCAGAGCAGAAGCGTTCCTTGAGGTGTCGGAAGGCGTCGGCGGCGGCAGGAGACCAGCGGAATGAACCTTGGATGAGGTGAGAGCCGTGAGGGGGCTGCCACCGTGCTGTATCCACAATAAACCGTCCTGTAAAGTTGGCAAACCCCAGGAAACGTTGCAGCTGTTTGCGTGTGTCCGAACGGGCCAGGAGGTCACCGCCGAGACCTTGTCAGGGTCCATTTCCATGCGGTTGTGACCCACGATGTACCCCAGGAAAGAAACAGAGGACGCGTGGAAGTGACACTTCTCCGCCTTTCTTAACAGAGAGTTTTTGAGGAGAAGCTGCAGGACCGACTGGACGTGATGAATGTGTTCCTGTCTGGACCGAGAGAAAATCAGGATGTCGTCCAAATACATGAACACAAACTCATTCAGGTAGTCTCCGAGGACGTCGTTGACGAGGGCCCGGAAAACGGCCGGGGCATTAGTGAGACCGAACGGCATCACTAGATACTCATAATGTCCAGTAGGGGTGTTGAAGGCCGTTTTCCACTCATCCCCCTCTCTGATGCGGACCAGGTGGTAGGCGTTACGAAGGTCCAGCTTAGTGAAGACGGTGGCCCCTTGTAACAGCTCAAACGCAGAGGCTTATGAGGGGAGAGGGTAACGGTTCTTCACGGTAATGTCATTCAGCCCCCTATAGTCAATGCAAGGTCGTAAGGAACCATCTTTCTTTCCCACGAAGAAAAAATCCGGCCCGCAGGAGATGAGGAGGCGGATTATTCCGTAGCCAAAGAGTCATTTATGTAGGTCTCCATGGCCTCCCTCTCCAGGTGCAGAGAGGGAGTAGAGGAGGACCCTTAGGAGGTGCTGACCCGGGAAGGAGATCAATGGCACAGTCATAGGGCCGGTGAGGAGGCAGAGAAGTGGTCCTTGACTTATTGAACACCTCCCTGAAGTCGTTGTATTGAGCGGCACCCCGGAGAGATCTGGAACGGACCCGGTCCTGGAGACGGGTCTAGCTGCATCTGGCTGTTGGAGGCAGATCTGTTGGCATGCTGACCCCCACGCCAGGATTGACCCAGTGGACCAGTCTATGTGCGGATTGTGACGACGGAGCCAGGGGTATCCGAGGATCAGGGGTAAGCTGGGAGACTTCAGGACGTGGAACTGGATGGTCTCGTGATGTTTCCCCGACAGGAGCATGGAAATGGGGGTGGTCTGATGAGTGACGGTACCCAGGAGGTGACCATCCAGTGCGCTGGCTGGTAACGGGCATGGAAGAAGAACCAGCTCAATATCCAACTGCAACGCGAGGTCCTCATCGATCAGGTTTACATCGGCCCCAGAGTCAATGAACGTGGAGCGGGTGTGAGAACCCTCTTTCAGCAGGAACTGGACGTGGAATAGGGGACGAAGACTAGGAGCAGAGTTCTGTGAACGGCTCAGCAGGATGCCCCCTTCTACCGCTGACCCTGCCCTTTACCGACAGCCGGAGATGAAATGGCCGGCCTGACCACAGTAAAGGCAGAGATTAGCCAGACGTCGCCTCTCGCTCCTCTGGAGATAACCTGCGCGACCCACCTGCATGGGCTCCGTACTCACCAGGAGCTGAGTCTGGGAACTGCTGGCGGTTGCAGAAGGACCATGACGATGAACAGGAACCAGCTGAGCGCTCTCCCTCTAGTCGCTGCTCCCTCCTCCTTGCCTGAATCGCCTGTCCAGCCTGGTTGTCAGTTCGATGAGGCCATCAGGGAGTGGGGAAGATCAAACGAGATCAGCTCATCCTTTATGTAAGAGAGCTAACCCGTTGAGGAATGCGTCATTGGGCCGCCAATTCCAGTCACTCTGCCGGCTCGGGTCCGGAAGTCAATAGCAAGTCAGCCACGGGTCCGATCGCCCTGTCGCTGGTTCAGGAGACCTCCAGTGGCGTCGGGACCCAGGGAAACAGTCGAAAACCTTTCAGTAGCTCCTCAGCGAAAGCGTGGAATGACGAACAGGCTGGAGTGCCCCTCTCCACTTCGGCCGTTTCCCCACAGGCGTGCTCGGCCCGTGAGGTGGTTAATAGCAACGCCACTCTGGCTCCCTCTGTGGCGAATGTGTGTGGCTGCAGAGCAAACAAGATGGAACAGTTAAGTCAGGAACGCAGGTTGCACCCCTCTGGATCTCCGGCATACGTTCCTGGCGCGCTTCACCCGGGGTTCTGGAGGCGGAGCTGGGCGATGGAGTGGAACTGGAGCCGTTGAGCGAACTTGCTGCTGGGGCGGCGTGTTGTGTCCAGCGTGGTTGCCATCTGGTGGACCTGATTAGCCAACAGGGTGAGAGCTCTTCCAAGGCAGAGGCAGACTGACGAGCCTCAGCCGCGTTGGAGGAGAGCTGAGCCTCGTGCTGCTGCAACATTCCTCGAAGCGCTGCGAGCGATTCTGGAGAGTGCTGGCGTCTGCTGGGTCCATTTCTGGCCAGATTGTACTGAAGCGGGTGTGTAGAACCCAGATGCAGTACTACAAAGCTCATGGATGGTTGGTAATGACTTTTAGTAATACCAACACTCACGAAAAGCAACTCACAGTTATTCAGTTCGTTCTTCGGGCCGTGAGCCCAAACACAGTCTCTGGGAATCCCACGAGGAGAAGACACGAAGCTTGAATCTACCGTGGCTGGAGAGCTGGAAACCCGTGGCTCGACGAGCCCGACAACACGTGTGTGAGCGTGCGTCGAGGGATTGGCGCTGAATCGTGGTCGAGGACAGGCAGTGGATCGAAGCCAGGAAAACAGTCCGAGAGAACAACAATGCCGTCCGAGAGCAGGCAGGAGGATCGCGTCATTAATTGAGCGGGGAGGTCTTTGCCAGTGAAGCCGTCAGATTTCGGAGCGAAGCAAGCACGTGGTCGGGGACAGAAGGCAGGTAGGTACACGGGGAGTCAGGCACGGAGAGCTGGTCGGGAACAGGCTGGAGTCGGCAACGGTAAATCTGGCAGGGAAAGCAGCTGGAGAGTCGTGCATAATGCAGAGGAACAATCTGGCAGTGAATGAATGTGTGGGAGTGTCTTAAATACCGGCCTGATTGGCGATGAGCTGCAGCTGTGAGAGAGGAGGCTGCAGCAGTGGGCGTGGCTTGTCTGGAGAGCAGGTCAGGAGAAGGTGAGTGGAAAAATACTGGCGGTGAGGAGGAGGGGGAGGAAGCAGGAACCATGACAATAGTGTGATATAATGGTCCATGCTGTATCATAAGTTATCATTGTAGGTATTAAGTAAAGTGTAATCATTTTCATGCATTTATAAGAATGTATGGCACATCATAAGTGATTAATGCATACCATACACTAGAATACTTTGAAAATGCATTTAGAAGACTGAATTCTGACAATGTGTCAAAGAGTTTTTAGCGAGTTAGATTTCAAAAAGACTGGGGATCTTTTGAATAGTGATCTGCTTCTACAAAATGAATTTAAGGATCAACCCAAATAGTGTACAAGCGTCCCCCCAACCTAAGACAAATGCTCATAAAATCTGATCTTACCCCAATCAAAAACATCACTTTCCTTGATCCTATGCCAGGTAACTAACGGTGTGGTTCATGCACATAGTGCAATTTACATATTAGTGTACTACATACACCCACTCGATAACAGTAAAAAAAACTAAAAATAAAAGGCACCATATACTGCTCAACAAAAAATGTAATTTACTTGATAAAATGTCCATGTGGTCTTAGCTTAGGCTAATCACTCTGTGGCCTCCCTCAGATATATTGGCACGTTAGGTCTCCAAGAAGAGGAGGAGATTTAAATACTCTCCTATTTCAGAGAGAGTTTCCACATCTTCACCCTCTAAATGTTGACACCCAGAGGTTTAAACCAAGAATACGAGATTAATTCCTTTTTCTGTGTTTCATTGTGTTTTGTGTACCATTGTATATATACAGTTTTGGACGTGCAAACTTATTAATATAACAAGGTGTTTTTGTTAATATAGTAAGTGTGTGTCTCTCCACATTGAGATTTTTACTCTTTTATGGATGTGTCCCTCCCCCCTTTTTTTCCTTCATTGGAACTTGAACTAAAACATTATTTTCCTGTATTGGAACTACATGTGTTCTGCTTTTTAGACGTTTGTTGTTGATGGATCTAATACAAATGTTTCTATAATATGGCCTTGACATCACTTTTTTGTCTATGCATTCAATGTATTTCCTATGTAATCTATTTAATTGTTTATTGGCAATTGTTTAACTACCTGGAATGACTCAACCACACCTGCAGCCATAGAACTTGTCGGCCTGTTGGTGTGAACTATGTATAAATATAAGTGTGGTTTCAGTGTGGTTTCAGGAGTATCGTGAGTGCAGTGTCATGTGCTTTATGGAGACATGGCTTCACCAGGATGTTCCTGACAACAACGTCTCCCTGGCTGGGTTCGAGACTCTACGGGCTGACCGGGATTTCACTGCGTGCGGCAAGCGGAAAGGAGGTGGGCTTGCTGTTCTCATTAACAACAAGTGGTGTCATCCCGGTAACATCACTGTTAAAAAACGGATATGTGGCCCGGACCTTGAACTGTTAGCCGTTGGACTGCGTCCATATTACATGCCCCAGGAGATCTCACACGCCATCATTGTTACGGTTTACATCCCCCCCTCCGCCAACCCGACAGCAGCGTGTGACGTCATCCACGGAGCAGTCGCGGAGCTTCAGACGTATCACCCCAGTGCTCTCATCACCATTTCTGGGGATTTTAACCATGTCAATATGGACAAAACCCTGACAGGATTCAGTCAGTATGTGGACTGTCCAACCAGGGAGGGGAAGACTTTGGACATGCTGTATGCTAACATTAAGGAGGCTTACAGCTCTTCACCTCTCCCCCCCTTGGGAAGATCTGACCACAACCTGGTCCACCTGAACCCCTGCTATGTGCCCCTGGTGAGGAGGCAGCCTGTGACTGTTAGGACTGTTCAGAAGTGGTCTGAGGAGGCCTACCAGACACTGCAGGGCTGTTTTGAAGTCACTGACTGGGATGCACTCTGTGAGCCACATGGAGAGGACATCGACGAACTCACAGAGTGTATCACCGATTACATTAATTTCTGTGTGGACTCCAATGTCCAACAAGGACTGTGAGATGTTACCCAAACAACAAACCCTGGGTAACAAAGGACATCAAAGCCATCCTGAATGACAAGAAGAGGGCATTCAGAGATGGCAACAGGGAGGAGCTGAGGATCATTCAGGGGCACCTGAAGTTAAAAATCAGAGAGGCCAAGGAGAACTACAGGAGGAAGCTGGAGTCCAAACTCCAGACAAATAATATACGGGAAGTCTGGAGTGGCATGAACACCATCACCGGCTACAGACCTAAGGGCAGCAGGAAGGTTGAGGGCAGCATGGACAGGGCCAACGAGTTGAATCTGTTTTTCAATAGATTTGACTCAGTGGCACCGGTTCAACCCCCATCAGTCCCTGCTGGTGTCTGTCCCCGAACAGCGCCCTTTGATCTCCTGACACCCCCCCTCCTCCTTATCCTCACTCATCGTCCTGTGAGGGTCTCACACCTCCACCTCACACCTTCGCTCAGCCACCTGCCCCCCCTGTCACATCAGAGCCCATAGACCCCATCTCTCCCCTCCCCACCAGGTCCTCCATTGTCCCTGACTGTTGACCAGGTCAGGAATCAGCTGAGAGCCCTCCACTCAGGCAAGGCAGCAGGCCCTGACGGTGTCAGGCCTGGGGTGCTCAAAGCCTGCGCCCCCCAGCTGTGTGGAGTTCTACATCGACTCTACACCCTGAGTCTCAGCCTCCAGAGGGTCCCTGTGATGTGGAAGACATCATGCCTGGTTCCGGTCCCGAAGACTCCCCATCCCAGGAGCAATAAGGACTACAGACCAGTGGCTCTGACGTCACACGTTATGAAGACCCTGGAGCGCCTGATTCTGGATCAGCTTCGGCCCATGGTCACTGCATCCCTGGACCCCCTCCAGTTCGCCTACCAGCCCCACCTGGGAGTAGATGATGCCATCATCTACCTGCTGAACCAAGTCTACACTCACCTGGACCAGCCAGCCAGCTCTGTGAGGATCATGTTTTTTGATTTCTCCAGCGCCTTTGACACCATCAGGCTGGCTCTGCTGGGTGAGAAGCTGACGGAGATGCAGGTTGAAGCCCCTCTTGTGTCCTGGATTATTGACTACCTGACTGGCAGACCACAGTATGTGCGCCTGCAGAGCTGTGTGTCAGACAGAGTGGTCAGTAACACTGGGGCACCTCAGGGAACTGTTCTCTCTCCCTTTCTCTTCACCCTTTACACCACGGACTTCTGTTATCGGTCAGAGTTCTGCCACCTTCAGAAGTTTTCTGATGACTCTGCCATAGTTGGATGTATCAGCAGGGGTGAGGAGACTGAGTACAGGGCTGTGGTGGAGGACTTTGTCTCATGGTGTGAGCTGAACCACCTGCAGCTCAATGTGGCAAAGTCTAAGGAACTGGTGGTGGACCTGAGGAGGACCAGGCCTCCTGTGACCCCTGTTTCCATCCAGGGGGTCAACGTGGACACTGTGGAGGACTATAAATATCTAGGAGTCCACATAGACAATAAACTGGACTGGGCTCGGAACACCGAAGCCCTTTATAAGAAAGGACAGAGCCGCCTCTACTTCCTGAGGAGGCTCAGGTCCTTCAACATCTGCAGGACGATGCTGAGGATGTTCTATGAGTCTGTGGTGTCTAGTGCGATTCTGTTTGCTGTGGTGTGCTGGGGCAGCAGACTGAGGGCTGCAGATGCAAACAGACTCAACAGACTCATCCGCAAAGCTGGTGATGTGGTGGGGGTGAAACTGGACTCCTTGGAGACAGTGATGGAGAGAAGGATGCTTCTCAAACTACGGAGCATCCTGGACAACAACACCCACCCCCTCCATCAGCTCCTGGTCCAGCACAGGAGCACACGGACCAACAGACTCAGACCACCCACCTCAAAAACTGAGCGTCACAGAAGGTCCTTTCTCCCAGTGGCAATAAAACTGTACAACTCATCTCTGTAAATTCACTGTCATCCTTCCACATTCACTGCACAGTGTCAGGTTATTTCATAATAACCTGACACTTATCGTACAGTCTTATTTATTTCTTGCGCACTGCTCTTTGCACTATGTATATAGTTTTATTCTGTCATTATGTGCACTATGTGCATTGTCTTGTTTTTCTTACCTGTTTGTTGTTGTTGAGCGGGGCACTGTTACGAACAGAATTTCCCTTGGGATGAATAAAGTATTCTGATTCTGATTCTGATTCTGATGATACTTTCAAACATTCGACCTGACAAAGATCCAAGTGGGATCGAAACGTTGTCTTGAACAATTTTGTGTGGCATGGAGTAAGTGTGCAGGGGTTACCTTCTTTCTTCATTCAAGTTTTTCAAAAGCTTTGCACCTATGCGATGTGTGCATAACAATTCTTTTTCAACTGGTTTTGAACTTATCTCACTCCCCTGTTGTTTACTTTCTGTCTGTAAATTGCTGTAACAGTGTTAAAAATGAGTCGAGTGCAAACACTTTCTATGAAGCGCATGTCTATAATTCATAATAACGCATTGTAAACATACTTACTCATTACATACTCATTTTGATTGCAATATCTATAATGAATTATGAGCATACTTATAATATGTTATAATGTGCAAGTAGTTATAAGTGACTATAAGAGGTCGTTGTTTGCCTTAAGTAAAGTGACAAAGAATTAGACTTAGACAATGCAATTATTTTGGTGGTTAGCCTGATGGCACCTGCTGTGTTGGCCTGAGAAGTGAATGGGCACCTTGCGAATGTAGCCAAATGAAACATGTCCCATGTGCCTGAAACAGATGTGCCAGAACAGTATCAGGTTTAAACGCTGCCGGTAATGGCGTAGTATATATGTTTGTTTCCCATCTGAACATGATGTTTTTTTTTCTATACCTTACAACATGCCTCCTTCCCCTAAACCTAATCTTCCATGCCAGCATGCAGATTTGTTTACATCCCGGCGTTGGTTGCTTAAACGTAACCACGTGCAGCATCAACTGCACAATGTGCATCTGTTGACATCACAGTTGCATCATGCAACACAAAGAGCCAACGCAGACGCATACCTAAAGTATAATATTTCATCCACTACAAAGCAGCAACATATGACGACTTGGGATGAGAACTTGCAGCGTGTGGCATTAGATCTTTTTTTTAAGCTTGTATGGGTCATATTAGAAAGGCACTGGCAAACAATATATGGTAATTTAGGCAGTTGTTCAGCTTAACAGAGTGCAGGCGGGAGGAATAGATGGAAAAGAGTGTCGGGAGTGATCTGCAACAGAGGGGTATCAGCTACAGTGAGAGGGAAGGTTTACGGGATGGTAGTGGGACCAGCTATAATGTATGGTGTAGAGGCAGTGACACTGACCAAACCACAGGTGGCAGAGCTGAAGATGCTAATTTTTAGTTGGATGAGGATGAACATGATGAGTATATTAGAGAGAGAAAAGATTGAGACAGTTTGGACATGTTCAGTGGAAGAATGCTGCATATATTGGGAGAAAGATGCTGATGTAAGAGCTGTCAGGAAGAAAGACAAAGGCCAAAGAGAAGCTTTATAGATATGGTGAGAGAGAACATGCAGGTAGTCACTGCAATAAAAGTAGAGACAGAAGACAGGAAGAGGTGGAAACAGATTATACAAGGTTTAAAAGACTTTTTGGTTACTGTTTTTGTGTAGTTTTTGTCCTTGACAGATATGAGAAGGAGTGATGGGGATTTTGCAGTTGAGATTTCCTCTGATGGAGATTAAAAGAGAATTTTAATCAGATTTAGGTTGGAGGTTTTTATTGTCCTCTGTTGGAGGTAGCAGGGCAAGTGAAAAGTCCATGTGACAGACATCCCCCCGCCCCCACCCCCACCCCTCCAGTTACTTTCGGTTCCAAAGGTACTATACTGGAAGCTTTTGATGAAAATGCGTAAGTATGTCAAGGTGAATTAGGATGGGCACCAAAGAATGTATAAACTATATTTATTCTACTGGCAACATGAAACAATAGCAGGAGTTCTCCTCTGCTACCCTCACCTCCTGATCCAATGTATAAATCTTGGCTGTCCAACCTTTTTGCAAGTCATCATATGACTTGGGTGGGCAGGACTCCACCAACTGTCATTCATATATTTATTGATGTTTATTACTCAAAAAGGTGTAACAAGTAAGTTATACCACGGCATCACATCAATGAATAAGGTCAATGCAGATTATTTCAAACAACAATGGGAAAAAGAGCTACATTGAAATAACTGAGGACATGTGGCTGAACGCCTGGGAAACACAGTTGACCTCCACTAACTTCCGGACCTGGTGACACATCTGCTGGAAAAACCTGATTCGCTTTTCCATCAATCCCAAGCAGAGGTTTTAAGAAAGCATGGTTGATTACGGCTGTAATTTCTGGTCTTTGTCCTTCTACTGAGACTTTCTGGAGGGATGTAACAACAATCATCAAAACAAAATCCAGTCTTTATCCTGAAAATATTCTTGCTGGATTAAGTGAAGATTATCTTATATTAAGTAAAATAGTAAATGGTACATGGACTGTACTTGTATAGCACTTTTCTAGTCTTTTTGACCACTCAAAGCACTTTCACACCACATGTCACATTCACCCATTCACAGACACATTCACACAGTGGTGGCCAAGGCTACTGTACAAGGTGCCACCTGCTACTCAGTAACCACTCACACGCACACACACTCCAATGCAGCAATTCAGGGTTCAGTATCTTGCCCGAGGATACTTCAACATCTTGACTGAAGGAGCCGGGGATCAAACCAGTGACCCCCTCCACCTCTGAGCCACAGCCACCCCAAAAGGTCATTACAAAACACTGGCTCCAGAAAAACAGTCCCACTCCTGTGTGTTACTGTTGTAAAACATTTTATCTTCTAGAAGGTGAGCTACTCCATACAACTTCAAAAACAACTGTGAGAAAACTGTGGGAAAAATTCTGTTTTTATTAAGTCATTGACACAGAGCTTTCATAATTATTGTATGTACAATGTGTGATATCCTACTTTTAATTAGGAAAATTTGCCCTGACTTTTTAAACATCATGCAACCTCAAATCTATTGGTTTTGGGGTCATCCATCATTGCTTAAATATTTTCTAAATTATTATGAACCAGGTTTGAGTCAGCCTGGACTTGTAGTGCATCATAAAAAAAACTGGCTGAGTTGGAGAATTTTTATCAGACAATATTCAGACAGGTTCTATGGGACTGTCTTTGTTTTTATTTTAGCCCTGTGTTTTAACATGCACTTTTTTTGTCTGAAATTCTGATTTTGCTTTGGAGGGAGCATTGATTCTCTGTAATTGTTGCACACCTGATAAGAATAAACTTGACCTGGAACTTGAGGCAACGATCAGCCTCACTAGTGTTTTACCTAATATGGCTCTTTTGACTTGAACCAGAGTGTTACCTAGTGGATCTGACTGAAGAGCCAAGGACACTATCTATAGACAGCCTGTTCCTCACACCAGCCCAACCTGGTTTGGAGCGCCAGGCAACAGCTTAACATAAGCTGCAAATCCATATAGGGCACACGGGAGTGGTGGTGGATAGGTCCAGCAAACACCGGACCTTCACACAGGAGCCCGCTATTTGCTTCCTGTATGTATGCATGACAGGCCTTTTTTTTAAAACCTAACCAGGTGCTTTTGTTGCCTAAACCAACCACCTGCTTGTGTTGTACAAGGAATTAAAGGTAAATACAAGTTGTTTTACTGAAGTTGTATGTTTATTTTGAAAAAGACTATGCATGTAATGAGCAGAAATTCTACATTTCCTGTGGAATCAGAAGAGTATTTTAAAAGCACACTATGTTACAGTCAACAACAAATGCATTCATGATATACATCATATGTAAACATGAAAAGTCCACTGAACAAGCAAGAAGACACGTTGAGAGTCAGAATGTGTTGCAGTAATACAAAGCACACATATATCTAAGTCAAAGAACATGCTGCCACCTACTACAGACACTCGCTCAGCAGTTAACAGCTAATGTTAGCGTTAACATCGGCCACTGCAGTGAGCAGTAACTTCCATCGGCCTGGGTAACCAATTTGGGTGAAAGGCACATTAGTGATGGTTATTTTGCTTGTATTTATATGACTGTGGAATTTATCAGAGATGTTAATGTATTTATAGAATGAAATAGCTCACACATCTTGTGAAATGCAGCAAACTTGGCGCTCACACACTGGTTGAACGAGACCACACCGATGCTATGCACTCTGACGTCCAAGGCAGGGGTTATGTTTAGCATGGCTCCAGTGCATAACAATTCACAGGTCACAGTCTTTTTATGTGTTTTCAACAAGTATTTTTTCTCATGTATTTATAAAGAATTGATTTTCACCTTACCCTGACTTCAAAGTTTTTGCTCACCAGCTACTGTGGCATTAAATCCTGATATAACGACTTAATGATAGCCTATTTCTGGTTTGACTCTGTAAAACCTGCAAAACTTTGTTGCATGTCATGCCTCCTCCCTCTCTTTTTAGCTATGTGCTGTCATTTTTGAATCAAGTTAAATGTCTGAAAATATCTACATCAATATCAGCACTGAGTTTGAAAACCTTTAAACAACATCCTGCCCAAGTCTTGAGAGTTGAGGGTGGTCAGGCAGATTCTTTTTGCTACCTGAGGGCCACTGTGAGTCCAAGATACTTGGTATACAAGCCATGTGTGCAGCAGATATAAACACAGTTTTCAATCAGTGAAAAGAGGAACATGTGAAAGGCAACCTGTTTGTATTTTCTGGATCTTTCTGCAATCCTAAAAAGCAAAAGGATACGGCCCACCCAGACACATCGATACAGAGCCTACCCTGTCAGCGGGTGTCAGCCAAATGGCTGGCATGACGCTCACACGCACATTCTCTCTCATAGCACACACACAAACTGTACATCCAGTCCAACCCTGAATAACACACTAACCTCACGACAGTGTGTTGGTCTTCTGGTGTGTTCACACGCAGTGCAGTGTGTGCATCCATGTGTATGAAAAAGGAGACGTTCCAAATGACATAGGTGCTGCAGTTAAATTATTTTGAGATTGATGTGCACAGACCTGCTTCGTGTGTGGAAAGCACTTACCTGTGGTAGAGTGCAGACTTTCCAAGCTCCAATAGCGAGAAAGGACCCCCCTCAGAGTTCCACCCAAGCTACCTCCTCCTCCGCCTCCACCCATACATCCACCCAGCCCCAGACCTCCGTCCACCATGTTGTCCACCCCTCCAACTGTCGGGCTCCCTCCGTCCGAGTCTGACCCTGGCGACAGCCCTGAGCTGCCACTGCTGCCACAACTGCCCCCAGGCAGGGGCACGCCCCCCTCCGAGCCCTGCTGGGTCCGCATCCTGATTTGGATGCCCAACAACAAGCAGGGGGGCGGGGGAAGGGGGTGGAAGTGGGCAGTGAAGAGAAAGAAGTGGAAATGAAGAGGACGCAAGACGACTGAACTGCTGGTTTATTCCTGGGGCAGGAGCTCAGAGGAGGAGAGAGAGGAGGAGGTGGCCTGTTCGGTGATATCTGCGACACTATTCGCTGAGGTAAGCTTCAGCTGTCAACTTGCTGCTTCCTCCTTCCATTGAGTGTACAGCAGCAGGATGTGGCGGCGGTCCTCTCCTCCACCTCTCTGCTCTGGAACGCCTCTCATACAACGGCAGCCTCTCTCTCAGCTGACATCAGTGGGGGTCCTGCAGGGGGGTTTCTGCAGCATGGAAGGCTTAGTAATGGTGCAGTATCCATTTAGCTGGAGATGAAAACAGCCTCTCTCAGTCTCCCTGCCCCCCTCCCTTTTCAGCTCTCCCAAACACACAACAACAAACACACACCACACTGTGTTGGTTTCCACCTTGAAGTACAGAGCAGATTTTCATATTGCATTCTTGACAAATTTCAGCCATTCTGAAACTTGTGTATTAGATGTATCTGTAATACTTTCTATGAAGCCCACGTCTTCATATAATAAAAACATACTTATAATGCATTATTATGCCCCTATAGTGCTGTATAATCATAGTTATAATCAGTCATGGTTATCTATAATGCTTTATAAAAATAATCATAACCCATTATGATGCCAATGTCTATAATGAATTAAAAGCATGCTTACAATGTGTTATAATGTGTATATAGTTATAAGTCACTATAAGTAGTCTTTGTTTTTGCCCTAAGTAAATTGACAAAGAAAAACACTGAGTCAATGCAAGAACAGCACATAATATGCTGTAAAACATATTGTTTTGAACAGGAACATACAAACAGTACAAACTTTGTGATGACAAACATTTGAAACAACACTTATTGTCTCAATGTGGAGATAATAATACAGATATAAGCATGCAGATGGAAGATTGTCTTCTGTATTATTCAGCTATGATTTAGAGGCATAACTCCTCCGCAGCTCAACAAGAGAGATAGAGAGATACAAGCGAGCAGCAGAATGAATGATGAAAGCAAATGTCGATTAAGCAGTTAATTAGAAGATTAAAACAGTGTTATCTGGTTGTCACAAAGGTAAAACTCTAAAGCACAAAAATAATCCTGTATGAAGTTGCCTTACTGCAGATTCAGAGTTGTGAGCTGGGGTCAAATTCATCACCAGGAAATCCTGCATCATTTCACATTAGAAAGAGTTTTCAGAATAAAACCTTGAATTTTTCGGATTTGGAGACATAACAAACATTACTTTTAAACTACAGAATGACGACTGCTGTTCTGAAGTATTCTGAATATATAATAGAAAAATTTCCTCTAAGAGAACAATAAAGAGTGAATCTGAATCTAAATATTTATAAATGTTTATCGCTATTTGCACCTCAACATATTAAAAGTGTGTTCATAATTCATTATATACATTGGCATCATTATGAGTTATGATTATTTTTTATAAGGCATTATAAATAACCATGAGTGCATAAAACTATGATTATACAGCATTATAGAGGCATTATGGTGAATTTTAAGTATGTTCATAATGCGTTATAATGAATTATAGACATGGGGTTCATAGAAAGTGTTACTGATCATGTATCATGTAACTGCAGCATCTACACAAAACATACAATATAGATAATGGTATGGTTGAACACCTTAGAACAGCCTTTGGACAGCTGGTGCTAGTGCTACAATAGTATATTTACATAATTGTATCATTACGTATAATATGATTGTACAATACATTACAGAGCAACCCAGATGTTAATAATGATGGGTCAAATCAAATTGGGAAGGTTTTGTATTTTGCTAATATTTATTAATTGTGAAAGCATTTTTTTTCATAAATCACTGCCACTTCAAAGTTAAGTCACAAGAGGTCAGCTGCTTTAAAGAATCAGTTATGAGATTTCTTCCTCCACCCCAAGCCATGATAATCATGGGTCTCTAGCTGACCACTTTTGTTTAGATTTCATCACTGTTCTGTGCACACTTATTATGTCCACAGTTTTGCTAGCTGCTTTGTAGCATGCTGCTGAAAGCTGGAGATATTGCTGTGAGCAGAAATCAACACGTGTCCTTCCATCTGGCAAAACGATGGATGGTCATGCAGCACTTTATTCAACTGCCCATAAAATGGATAAGTTACAGAGCATTCGCGTGCTGTCACCATAACAACCACTACAAGGACCACCACACAGGAAGCTGGAATGTAGAATGTAGGATGTAGGATGTTGGAACAGCATGTCCTGTATTATTTCCTAATTTGACCAGAGCTGTCTGTATGGATATATACCCAAAGAGGTATATATCCATCAAGGCAAAAAGAAAAATGTGTCTGTGAACTGTATGAACTAACCTAAGAATTTTAATTTCATGTGTGTTACACAAAGAGAGAGAACACAGACTATAGATATGTCTGGAACAGGGCTCAGGTAAATCAATGGATTTCAAAACTTCCTTTATTCCTAATTAATCAAATACTTTTACGTTGCACACATTTCAGTTCAGTTCAGTTCCTTCCATACAACTGTATTTGTGCCATATTAAATGCACAGTTCAAAGCCAGTGTTGTCCATGTCATTGTTGAGTTACAGTCATGAACAATTAATGGATAAATCTGCATGCTCCTCAGCCTAGCAGTGCCTGACTTAACTGTTGATGGTCTGACCACTGAGCTCACTTTGAGAGACTCCAGTGAGCTCACACTGCTGTTGTGTTCAAGATGTGATGCTTTCACGAACCACAGTCCAGGTGTGGACTGTAACTAAATGAATGATAACGGTGTAGTAATGTCAATGCAGCCGTGTAACTACTTTGTGCATGACAGTTAGTCTGTTACATAGTCTGCCACCACACCAGGACCCCTCAGACCACAATTCTGTTGTCAGTTTATTAAGCAAACAAAGTTAAGGTCTTTTAATATTTAGCATGCCATCATTGATGATGAACAAAATTGTGGAAACACCTCTAGCGATAACACAATACAATTCAACAATAGCACAAACTACAGCCTCCAAACTGTATACCTCTCTATAACAGTTCCAACCATACATGAACATTAGGACTTTCATGTAAGGACAATTTATTGCAGGACTGTTGGATAATAATGCATTCATTCAAGGTAGGTAATAAACACACAACTGAATGCAAAGACAAGCTAAGCAAATAACCATGCTACGGTATGAAACTGAGCACCCAACAGCACATTCTGAGACCATTCTCACACCAACAAGCACCACTTCGGTTTTAGAATGAGAACAAAGTTCCCTACTTTGATCATGATCTTTGTTTGAAATGATATCTTGATGTTTAGGATTTGTGTTTGTCATACCACCAGGAACAGCCATTGCTATGCTGGTTGGCCAGGAAGGCTGCATTACAGCAGTGTTGCTAGTATTTTTAAGGTTAGACATGAAAGCTTGTTTCTGACCAAACTGTGTTATTGCATTTTTTTTTCTTTTAATGAGGACAAATAATAAAGAAAAGTAAAATGCTACTCTTTACAAAATCAAACTGTCTCTTTTTTTCAAACAAGTAAAAGAATATGATGATGGGGTTACATTTTGACCTGTTCTAAATGTAGACTACATCAGTTGGTTCGAATAATATAAAATATTTTTTTGACTGTATTACAGCTTTCTGCTTTTTTATCTTTTTATATACACAAATAAAACAAATAATAGTAGAAATTATTATATTAAGAAGAAATAAATTAAAAGTGTTCTGAAGTAGAAGCAGGTTGAATTGATCTTATGACATTGGCAGACCTTTAGGGCTTTTTATGCAATTGAAAAGGAAAAGAGTCCAAAGAAAAAAGCTGCAGCTGTTGAGTTATAAACAGTGACAGAACATTGGAATGAAAAAGACAAAAACTAAATTAACTAAATGTAACTGTTTGTAAAATTGATGGTGGACGACAGAAGAGAAGAATTAAGACAAAGTGTTGCCAGTGTGTTCTAATTTGCACCCATTAGGTCAGGTACCTTGTCTTGTTATCTTCCGTAAGATATTTCAAAATATTAATAATACATTTGGTAGTTTTAGGGCAACGTTCTGGTTTGGTATTTAAGATAATATTACCAAACAGACATCTATTAGTTAAGAATACTGGCTTTTGTGTTGAATTACAAATATGTTTTCCTAGAACAATGTGCTTGCACTCAGGTTTGGCTGGTACTAAAAGTCAGCCACATATTGTCCTGTATTGAATTCTTTGTAGCATCCTGACATAGATATTTATGTCACATGATTTACTGCACTGAGGTTTTAGTGAGATGGACTAACAGGTTTTTTGTTTGATTTGAGCGAGTCTGATAAGTGAAACTTCTATCCTCCACAATAAAGGAGTATAAAATTATAAGTGTATGTCTCCCCTGAGGAGAGACAAACCTGATATCATCTGTGTGGTAAAAGCAACTGTCCGAGCTTTGGCTTACAGTGAGAACTTACTGCCTCCAGCAGGTGAAATAAGAAACTGCACTAGTTCGATGATGCCAGCCTCACCTAGACATGCCAGATATTGGTCCCTCATAAAACATCACACAGCTGCAAACTAACATAAATGAAGGACTTGTCACTGATCCAGAGTCACTTGCAGCAGATTAAGTGATAAACTGTGTGCATTCCCATGTAGTGCAATATGATGGACATAGCTACTCTGGCATTACCCATTGGTTTGTTGGCTCTTGTTTGGAAACTTTTGGAAGCCTTATAATGATCAATGGCAATCATTGACCAACCAAAACACTCTGTCTGAGTCAGACAAACTGGAAAAAACATGGATATAGCTAACATGATGTCACCCACTGGTATTTGGACTGCCATTTTAAAGCCTCAATTCTGGCATTTCAGCTACCCCCATCTTTGTTTTGGAGCCTGAGGTGACCAGATTTGTGCAAGACTGACTGCTTGGACACCATTTGCAGACTAGCCCGGTAGAACCATCCTGATGACATGAGCTCAACATTCAGAATTGTTATGCATGTCGGAGCTGGGCCCTGCCTTGTATTCAGTAATTAAAATCCAATCAGGTCTCTGCTCTGTAGTTTAAAATGTAAGCATCCAATCAGGGACTTAGTTGTTGAAAAATGAAGGCTTGCAGAACACTAATGAAAGCTCACCAAGCAGCAGGTGCTAACTCTAGACAAAATATAGTAATAAGTGAA
The DNA here is from genome assembly GCF_026936395.1 of Plectropomus leopardus. NCBI lineage: Eukaryota > Metazoa > Chordata > Actinopteri > Perciformes > Serranidae > Plectropomus > Plectropomus leopardus. Next base: position 360,243 of record NC_142196.1, read on the forward strand.
GTTATTTCAGAAAGAAAGTCAATAACAACAATTTAAAGGAGCTATATGGACATCATTTTAGTTTAAAACATTCCAAAAATGAACTAACCGTATCAACAGAGTGCGAAGAAGTAACAACTTTGACATTATGGCCAAGATGCCCATGTATTGTACTGCAGAGATAACCACTGCTAAGCAGCCAGGGACGGGGCATCCTTTCTGTAATAACACATCCTGGCCTGACAGGTAATAGCGAGTCATGCTGCCACCAGCAAGTCACACTAACCGTTATTCCTGTCACAAGCAGCTCCCGGAAAGAAGCAACGTTCCCCATGGTGGAGAGTAAAAAGGTGCAGTTTGATGCTGAACTCGTAAGTTTCTTTTAGACTATATAAACTTTATATAAACATATTTTAGTGTAACAGACTGTAGGCTTATAGATTGCAATAAACTTTTGATGTGACTGTTTTCTTGTCACTGTGTAGTTGCTAAAACTGAGCTAAGTTATAAAGTAAACTAGAGCCTCTGTATTCTTGCTCTTCTTATGAGTTGCCTTTATTCATGACTGATGACTGTACATTGCGGTTGTATGGACACAGTAGTAGACCAACTGAAATAATGTCAACCAGTTCACCTTATTGTAACCACTTTGGATAACTGTTATGAGATGAGGCAAAATTAAATGTGTGGAAAAGTCATTTAAAGGTTGAAATACTGCCCTCCATTCTGTTGGACTGGGTGACTGGTAATTAAAAATAGGTTGTTTAAATAATAGTATGCACTTATTGAGTTTCTCTGAGAAAAAGACAAAAAAGTATTTTCTGACTGGATTTGACAAAAGCCAGACCAGATATAAAGCTAGGAATTGTGGCCATCCAGATTAGATTCACATTACTTCAGATAGATAGTAAGGATGCTGCCAGCTGGTAGTCAGCAGTCCAAAGGCAGCTGGCTACTGAATAAGAAATGGCAAAATATGCTGGCAGCACCAATGTATCACAAAAACCTTGTGGAAATTGTTGTTTTTTAGATCTACTTTGCTGTCTACTGTAAAAACGTATTTGTGTAGTACAGGCTACTGCTAACGACAGGATCGTCTAGAGGAGTTTCTATGTCAAAGAAAGTAATCCTGCTCATTGAAAGTGTTTGGGGCAGCAGAGAGTCCAGACTGATACAGAGAGACAAACAAAATGTTGAGCTCATTAGGATGGTCCTGCCAGGCTATCAGCAAACAGCCTGTCTTTCTAGAGGCCATGCCCTTAAATAATATGCATAACTTTAAGCCTTAAGAAAATGTAATCGGGTGAATTACTTTAATAAAAAAAAATCACCCCTTGTACAGTTATCTTGTATGTTAATAATCAGCTATACAGACCAAAATTTTTTTTTCTGTAAACCTGCATATTTCTGCAGTAAAGTTGGGCATTTTAACATTGGGGTCTATGGTGACTGACTCACTTTTGAAGCCAGCCTAATGTGGCCATTAGAGGAACTGCAGTTTTTGGCACTGCTGCGATGGCTTCATTTTCCAGCCCTTTGTCAAATTTTGGATTTGGATTCATTTTTATCAGATGGATTAAAACATAGAAATCGAGTAAAGTGGAGATGTGGAGGAAATGCCCGTGCTAAATTTTGAATGTAAAAGTAAAACAAGTGGGGAAAAATTAATCTCACATTATAAAATTGTCGTGGTACCACAGTTTAATCATATACTTATGATGTTGCCAATTAGTATAGGTCCCCAATTTTTAAGCAATATGATGTGATAATTAAGGATTTTTTTATGGGAGGGGTAAAGGCCAAGGATTAAGCTTAGTAAAATGTATTCTCCTAGGAACAAAGGGTGGGTTGATGCGTAAGATATTATGTTGTAAACAATAAAAAACAGTGAACAACTGTCTCCCTTATGGTATAACTTTGTGATTAGCATTGGAAAGACAGTGGTGTCTTAAAAAAAGTGTCATGTTAATGGGCTATGTAATATTGGTGATATATATGGACACGGTGTGATTATGTCCTATGCAGACATGATAAGGAAATATAACCTCGAAGGGAAAGAGCATTTCTGGATATAATTACAGATCAGGAACTGTATAATCTCCAGGATCCAGTACAAAGATGGAAACCACATCATGGACTATTTCACACTATAAGAGGAGTAACATTGTGCTTCTGTTTTTTACAGAGCAGCCAACCAAATGCTTGCCAATGACTATAAGAGCTTGCTGAAACTGTGGAAGAAGGACTTTGGGTGTGCGATTGAGGACAACACATTAAAAGTTATATCAACAGTAGGAAGGGAAGCTAAAGGGAAATTTACCCAATATAAAGTAACAGGTTTTACTGGACCATTGAGATTGAACAGAATGGGTATAATAAACAATAATCTCTGTTGGAAGTGCCAGAAAGATATAGGCACTTTTCTACATTGCATCTGGGAGTGCCCAAACATACAGCCCTTCTGGAGGACAATTCTGGAATACTTGAGCAACTGGCTGGGAAAGACATTGCCAGTGTGACTAAGACTGTGTTTAGTAGGGGACAAACCCCAATATACAACATCTCGGATGGGGAGTTCTCGGGGATCATGGTGGGCATTACTGTGGCCGCCAGGACAAGACTTAAATGGTAAATGTACTGTACTTGTATAGCGCTTTTCTAGTCTTTTTGACCCCTCAAATCGCTTTCACACTACGTCACATTCACCCACACATCATTCACACACATACACACTCCGATGACGCAGCATCAGGAGAAATTTGGGGTTTAGAATCTTGCCCAAGGATTCCTCGACATGCTGACTGGAGGAGTCAGGGATCGAACCACTGACCTTACGATTAGAGAACAACCTCCAGAGTAAACAAGGCTACCTCGACAAGGGTGTAGTCATCCCATTCCTCATAGTTCAAATGATTAGCTAATGCAAAGGTATCCTGGAGTGTAAGGGCAGCTTCCTCAGACAAGAGATTTGGGTCATTAGGTCTCAGACAGCAATTTTGATGAACATGACACACCACATTCCTGATTGGGGACTTCTTCTGAACCGGTCCTCTGCCACTGCTCCTATGTGAAGAAAAACGTTATGGTAGATTATGTTGGTATCTGCCGTCTCATCTAGTTGAAGCGTGGTAAACCAAGAAAGGCCGCCATTAGAAGTTGCGCAAAGTCGTGCCACACAGGGTTGCCAAGTCACAGCAAATGAAGTTTGCATCGTGCTTAGACGCTGGAAAACACCCAAGTCTCCAGAATTAAAAGAATGGGTAAACATGATAACGAGAACCGGTTCTTTTCAGTAAATGCTTGACAGGATGAATGACAGGACCAAAAGAAAGCCAACACTGTGGGATTGTTTCTGGACTCATATAAAGCCTTCAATCTGCTCAGATTCTGACTGATAAAACTGCTGCAGGAACATTGTTTCTTGTTATCATATAACATCATAATCTGGTGTGTGGATGTTCTTCCTAGCGATGTTTATACTAATATTCCCAGGGCACTTCTGCTTTGTAATCTTCCTTTTTATTTGACCTTTTTTTCCATCTTTTCTTTTCATCATTTTATCACTGATGCCTTTATTGTAAGTGACATGGTTTCTCTCACAGTGTGAATGGCTGTATTCTCATAAACCAAAGACAAAAGCAATAAAAGCTTGAATTACAAAAAACGAATACATGCTCTTTTCAACACCTTTTTTTGAAAGACCTATGAAATTAGTCAAGTCTTTGTCTTCTTTGTTTAAGGGGACTTTGATTGGTGTTAAAACACTATGGAAAACAGTAATGTCACCACTAAAATAAAAAAAAAATTACTCTCTGTCACAACTGTGCACTACCTCGCCATTTGCAAGTCTCGAGTATTAACTATAAAAGGAAATGGGGAGTATACCCCTGTAAATTTCAAGAATGTATAAATGTATGAAAAGACAGATACTATCTTAACTAAATAAGTGCCCATGGAGTGGACTACAGATTTTCAGCCTGTTGTAATAGAGTAACATGCATAATACTGTTACACTAGACAGTTCACCTCCTTGTTAAAATGTTGGTTTTGTATGATTGTGTGATGATTCCTCATGTCATATTATTATTCGTCTGCACTGTTTGATGTCTCCGTAATTTGGAGGCTGAACATGACATATCTATCCTGCCTCCTCCAGTGACTATTGACAAAAAACTATATGCTGTTATTGTGCTTACTTTTCAGTCATTTTAATGAGCCAATTCTGTTTTATTTGCACCACATTTGCATTATTGCATTATAATTACACTTTTTAAAAAAGTATAAATAATTAAGAACGTGATGTCTACTAGGACAAAGGACAAAGAGATGCATTTTAGGAAATTGTTAAATCAACACGACATGACGTTGATTACACAAATCTTAGGGACAAAAAAAGTATATATCTCAATATTAACTTCAGTCATGAAAGTAGAAAGTGTCCTCACACACATACACACACTAACACACTTTTCAAAACCAAGCTCCATCATCTCCTTATTTTGTTTATGATGCCACTTCATGCAGCTTTGAAGGGTCTACTGCCAGCCAACTGCACTGCTGGACAACTCTGCCTACAAAATAGAGGGTCCAACAGCAAACCTTTACAGATAAAGCACTTTTAATCAGCCTCACATTTACCCATTTACACACACTCATACACACATGCACATACTGATGGTGACAAAGTTGCCATGCAAGGCTTTACATGCCGGCTTCAGGGTATATCTCAGGGACACTTCTACATGTAAACAGGAGGAGTCAGGAATCAAACTGTCAGCCCTTCAGTCACCAGCAGATAGTGTTAGTGCCACAAAGGCACACCAAGATGGAATAAAATAAATACTGTCCACAAACCAAAATGTCACAGGTTAAAATGTCCCAACAGCCAGTGCACCATTCAACAACCCTGAGTGAATTCAAATAGTAGTGCATTTTTAAAAATAAATACAGAGTCATGTCAGTCAGTCAAGAACAATGGGTGTGCTCTGAGAGAAGCAGTGGTCCATCAGGGACATCCCTCAGAAGGCCTCAATAGGCCTTAAGGTATCCAGCATCAGGAATCCAGCATCGGTCTGTGGAAATGGAAGAGCATTATTTCAAATCACTTATATTATCACTGACATTCACTTAACTGCTAATAATGAACTGGACATTGTTGTGGCAATCTATTTATCAAGAAAGACCAATCAAGTGAAAGCAGAGGTCTGATCATGAGAGACAAAGTAAAATGGATACTACGGGGGCTAACATCATCACACATAAATAAAATTAGGCTCAGTCAATTCGCAAGAGTCTCAGCTTTCCAGTCATACGCAATTTATACAGTTACAAAGACTGTTCAAGGACCCCAGTGTGTAGAAATATTAAATGTGTTCAGGTAAGTAATTTATCAGGATGGTGTGTCAGTCAGGACACAGGAATGAAGATGAGGAGACGTAATTAGGGCCCAAGCACCAAACTGTGCGAGGATCCTTTAGGAATGCAAGAAATTATTATTATTAGAGCCCAAGCACTGAACGGTGCAAAGACCATGTTGTAATATGACATATGTCTGTTTCGATTATTGCCCCCCACCCCCCCCTTTCCTTTTTGCCACGATTGTATTTCATTTGTTATTTATGACATCTATTGCATGTCTGTCTGTCCTCATCATCCTCTGCTGCTCTTCCTGAGGTTTCTTCCTTTATTTTGTGCCCCCTACAAAATTCCAAAGAAGCAGCCCCTGTGGTACATTTCACCCAGAGTTACAAAACTTGGGAGACATGTGTAAAACCCCAAGACCCACAAAAAAGCCTCTTGGACCCATCCCTAAACCCAACAGGAAGTCGGCCATTTTGAATTGAATGTGCAATTTTGGTGTATTTTTGACCAATTTCAGGGGTTGTATTTTTTCATTCTTCTCGTACAGATTTCCTCCTATTTATTTCAGATTTTACACATCTTCTCAGAAGGCCTGGGACATCAAAAGTTATTCAATTCGTGAGTTTTCATCACACTGTGGGTGTCATTGGGCCAAACATTTCCATGCCTTGCCTTGAACCAGGAAGTTAGCAGGAACTAGTTTATAACTCTGAGGAACATGGTCCAATCTGCACAAAACTTCACGTGGTTGATGACATTCTTGTCCTGAACACATCCACATGACAACCGTTACCATGACTTATAGCGCCCCTTACTGGCAACATGAAATGTCATTGAAATTACATGCTTTCTTCTTTGTTGGACTGCTCCAACAGATTTTATCTGATTGACTTCACATTTGGTGACAAAACCTTTAAGACCTTAAAGATGCCTCCCTCTGTAGAATAGGTTTTCCATGAATGCTGTTGCCATGGAGACCCAGTGGTTGCCACCAACAAGGAAGTAACTTCACTTTGCATCAACCGATTGGCCCCAAATTTCACAGTTGTGATCAGGCTGCAGCTCTACATCAACATGTCATTGAGATATGATACTCACTGCTTGACCTACTGCCAACAGGAAGTATGGCTTTTCACACAATTATCCTTTCACTGACATTAAATGTACATGGTTTGGTCTACAAATAATGTAGATCAAAATGACATAGATTTTGTGTGGCCTTGAGGAAGAACTATACCATGTGAAATGTTTCACACAAGGCTCCAAAGTTTCTGTTTGTATTTTCCAGCTTTCACTTAAAATTAAAGATTGCTCCAATCAGAGTAACGCCAGTAACTCCACCTTGCACCATTCGGTGCTCAGGCCCGTTCATCATTGATTTAATTAGGGCCTGAGCACCGAATGGTGCAAGGACCCTCTTGGAATGCTAGGAATTATTAGGGCCAGAGCACCGAACAGTGGGAGGACCCTCTTGAAACTGAAGGAATTATTCTTATTGTTATTTTTATTTTTCTCACAAATGAATTGCCTTTTTGAAGGCTTTAACACATATTCGTTATATTTGTTACACGTGGTTGCTACTGTTTTCCTTAGTTAATGATCTGCCATATAATTATTTGGTTTTCTCATAAGTGTTTGTTATCGATCAGCAGAGGAGAGCGTCATGGTGTCAAATATTGAAGATTTGAAGGCCTGTAGTGAAATTTATCGATTGAGAAAGAAATTAGATCTAGACAGTTAAAACAGCAGAAGTGACAGAGGGGAGGAGTGTATTTTCACGGTTAAGCACCACACCCCTTTTTTCACAGGAGATATAACCCCAGTGAAGTTGAAGGACTTTCGTATTTTGGGGTCTTTTGGCTCTTTCGGCTTTTTGGGTTCTGCGCTTTTGGCTCTTTGGGCTTCAGCCACATGAGGTGTCAGAAGATGATCCAGCTGTTCATGGAGAGAGAGATGGAGGAATCAAACTCAAGCCGAGTCAAACCGACCAAGGCCAGCCACCGGAACGGCACGAGTATAACCAAACTGCCCATCCAGTGTCCTCACAAAGGCCACACTGCAACTTTCTAAAGCAAACCGTTTCCCTGGCATCGAGACTTCTGAGGAAGGTAAAATGATCTTTTCTGTGGCTTTATGGGGTTGATGCTCTTAAATGATAAGGACACATAGGAAGTGTTAGACCTAGGTTAGGATCTCAAATTTATACAATTGTGGGTTGTTCTCTGATCAGGCCTTTTCTTTATCTTTTCCTTTTATGTTTTATGTGATAGGTTGCCTCTCTTTTTTCTTTAATCTTAACTTTTCATCTGCTTGATCATCTTGCACTATTTCAGTGCACCTGATCAAGTCCAGATGTTTCACCAAATTCAGTTCCTCATTGGTTTTCATTCTCTCGTTTTTATTGTTGCTTCTTTTATGATTTTGTTGTTCATTTAGTCATTTTATTCACTTGGTGTCTCTTCTGTATTTACTGTTTCATCATGTATCCATACTTATTCTTAAACTCATTCATTTGTAGTCTTTTAGGCGTAGTTTTGCTGTGTAGTGAATAGTTTAATAAACATTTCATTTATAAAGACACTTGATCTTGTGATTTGTGTGTGTATAATGTCAGGTCACTGTACACCTGGAAAAAGAACTCTGTAGCAAACTTAAAATTATAAGACTAGATTAATTTATAAGGCAAAATGGGCTATTAACCTTTCTATTTTAATGGGTGGTGCTCCGAGGTTTTTAAACTCTAATTTTTAATGTAAACTTATTGTTCCTGAAAGCTGAAGTTGAATCCCATTACTCCACTTCATCTTTATACCAATTAATGTTTCTGAGTCATAATTTAGCATTATGAGTTATAGTTATGTATTTTGGTATTAATTTATTAATAAATTAATAATTTTAATTAATTTTAATTAATACATCCCCTATTTAAACCGCTAAAGCATGCGGAGATAGTAGGTAATGTTCAGTTTGGCCGGGGAGGCTTGGGGCTTGGGCTAGGCAAACTGGTGTGGAATACAGCAGGCCCCAAGGATAGAAGAAAGCTGGTAGCGGAACAGGTACGTGGGCAGGAGGAGACTGCAAGGGGTGCTAAGTCAGTGGCTCAGGCTAAGCATGGTCAGTGGTTGAATTGGGAAAATGTAGAGAGGAGGAAGCTTAGCTAGAGGGACCTGTGGAATATGAAGGAGAGCCGCATTAGATTCCTGATAGGGGCTACATGATGTGTTGCCAACCCCCCAGAACCTGAAGTTCTGAGTAAATGGTGCCCATTGTGTTCAGGTACAGCAACCTTAAGACATATTTTGTGAGGCTGCAAAATTAGTTCATCACAGGGCCGGTATACGTGGTGACATATTCAGGTGTTGAGAAGCTTAGTTGCAGGGACTGAGGGGAGAAGAAGACAGGTGAATTCAGGAGAATTTTTTAAAAAGGTGAGTCTAGCTGTCCAGTTTGTACGTGAGTGGGAGAAACATAGTGGCAGTAAGACAGGGAGGAGGCAGGGGTGTGGTTGCCTGGAAGGAGCTTGTGAAGAGGAAAGCTTGTTATTCCCCAGGAAATAGTCTGTACTAATTTGAGGCCTGACATAGTGCTGTGGTCAGTGAGTCAATGGTTTATTTATGGTTTATGGTTTATTATTCAATCGTTTATTTCATTGAGCTAACAGTCCCTTGGGAAGCCTCAGTGGAAGAAGTTGAGCAAAAAGGATGGAAAGTTAGGGTTCACCCAGTTAAAGTGGGATGTAGTGGATTTGTAGGTGGATCAGCTACCTCTCTCCTGGGGGAAATGGAAGTAAGGGGACAGAGCTTAAGAAAGACAGTAACGGAAATGTCAGATGAGACAGTTAAATCCAGTCAGTGGATTTGGATCAGAAGAAACAATGGTAGTTGGGGACCAGCAGGCGAACCCACTGAACAGGCAACTCCTTGGGGCGGCTGTGGCTCAGAGGTAGAGTGGGTCATCCTCTAATCGGAAGGTCAGCGGTTCGATCCCCAGCTCCTCCAGGCAACATGTTGAAGTATTCTTAGATGATACTAAAGATACTGATGATACCTGAAGTCTGAAGTCTGCATAAATGGAGCCTGGGTCTGTTGAAGATGGCATTGCTGTTTGGGTTGTGATAGGCATGTGATAACTAGCCTAGCTAGCGTGGCTAGTGTAGCTGTGATAGTCATGTTGTAGCATAGCTTAGTCTTGTATCTGTGATAGCTTTGTAATAGTTTAGCTTGTATCTGTGATAGCTTTGTATTAGTTTAGCTTGTATCTGTGATTGCTTTGTAGTAGTCTAGCTTAGCCCTGTGTCTGTGACAGCCAGGTGGTACTGCCACTACCTTGAGCTTGCATTAACGGAGCCTGGGTCTGTTAAATGTGGCAGAGCTGTTTGGGCTGCATAGGAGCAGTAAGAGCTGGCAGTAGGGGAGTGGCTTTGGGACGCCAGAGTTCACTGCCTAGCCTCCTGGAGGTGTTGTGGAACCAACTAGGTGAAACGCTGATGAAAGGAGGTTCCCACCTGATGACCCCAAAGATGTGTTAGCTAATTGGTGACCCTAGTTTCTTTAGTGTGCTTATTCTTTTCTGGAGCACAACCTGTGACCTGTCACCCTGGCAAGTTTCCAAGGCACCCAAGGCAAGATTCTTGTGTTTTAATTGAACTGAATAACACATTGTGGATTTGAACTTTGATTACAAAAGGAAGTTTAGTTTAGAAGTTTCGATGTTTAGTTGAACTGAATTACACATTGTGGATTTGAACTTTGATTACAAGAGGATATAGCAGATTATATTACAATATATGAACATTGTTAATATATACATATATATAAAAAAAAGTTTCTACATTTTCTGTATAATAGATAAAATGCAGGTAGCATTTTTCCATAGAAAATAATTTCATAAAACATCTATGGTCACTGGTGAAATGAGATTCAGAATCCAGGTGATCTTTTTCTCACTAGGCCTATTTGAAGACATTTATTGAACATTCCCACTGAGGCCATAATTTAACTGGCTTTGCAAAAGTGATGTTTTCATCCTTTAAAATGTGCAAATGAAAGCCTTTAACTTAAACACACGCACACACCAACATGTCTCTGTGTTTGTGTGTCGGTAACCGTTGCTATGGTAATTAATTTCCCACCTGCACCCCTATTCCACTAGAGTGCACTAGAATAAACAGAGGAAGTTCAAAATGCTCGGGCGTCACGTGACTCATGGAGGCTTCATATAGTTCCCGGAAGTGTCTGGTGGGCCATTTGAAAACATTATACGGAGACACAAAATTCATATTTTTGATAAATAGCAGTCAATAACCGCATTGATTTACAATATACACGGAGCACATTGTCTTTAGTTTCATTATTATATATTTTTTTTAAGTAAAATGTGCTTATTTTTGAAGATTAATGTTAACAGCTAGGGTTAGATTAGACTGATTAATCTCACACTCGGGAGATTCACACATTTCAGCAGCTCTAGAGTCAGAGGTAATAGAAAAAAAGCAACTGAGTGCAAACAAAGGTTAAAATATGAAAATACAAAAAATAAAATAGATTGTAAAACACAAAATATATAAAATAGATATATATACATATATATAAATACATATATATAGTACTTTCATATATAAAATGTGTAATTACATAGTAAAAATATGAGTTATATGGATATGACATATATGGTTATGCTGACATATTTTAGACTTACCATGGTAAAGGAGCAGGTTGTTGTTTATTGCTTATATATGTGTGTGTATTTTATTTATATTTGTCTTTTTTCTGACTTACTTACGGCAATTAATTAATTAATTTAATTAATATCTAATAAACCACACCATTGGGAAGCCTTGTATATGGTTTAATAAAAATAAGGAACAGGGAAAGGCTTGCAGAAGACAGGGAGATGACACTCAGGATGAGGGTGCTGTCTTAGTGCAGGGAGTCTCCAGACTCCACTGAATCCCGTGTAGCTCTTTCACTGAAAGAGGGAGGGAGAAAAAGGACGGGCGAGCAGGTTAGAAACACATTTATAGGCCTGGATGAAACCACTTTAGGAGATAAGGCATGTTTGTTCCCCAACTTCAGTTATGAAAACTTTTTGGCTATCTTATGTTTGCGCTTCTAAGAGTGAATTACTCGCTTGTAAATTAGCTTTTTCTGTGCTAACCTCAGCATTTGTCTATAGTGTTTTATATGAAAGGCCTACAAATATTGATCCTTTTTTTTAATCATTCATCAGACTTTGATCCTTTGTCAACCTGCCCGTCCCTGTGCCCAAGCTTTTTCCTTTGTTTTAAAGAGGTCTAGGCTACTTCATGGTTCTATGTCATCACTCTACTGTGAATATAAGAGAGTGATTTTAATACAAAGTGTAAACCACTGCATGTGAATGCATGAATTAGTCAGATCTGGACTCCAGAGGAGAGCCTTCATTAGGATGTGTAATATTGCCCTTTACTGGATTTATACGTTAATGAACTGCATTAAACTAGAGTCATCTGTGTTTTTATAATCTGCTTCGAAATAGTTCCTCCAGCACCCAGTGCTCCTATTTTAAGTTACCAATATACAATAACAAGATTACATATATAACACCATAATAAAAAATATAATATAATACAGTAGTGTAACAATTTCGGTATCCCCTTAAGCGTAGTATGTTTCATTTTTCTAAATGACTTACCCTGTGATCTCATTCAGGTCTTTCACCTTCCCTCCCTTTGCCATCGATTGAAAATCAGCCGAGCTGAAACATAATAAAGACCAATGGAGTCAACAGAATCACAAAGCTAAAAACAATTCACCCTTGAATTATGTTTCTGTTTACAGTAATGTTTTTACATTATTTATTAGTTTCAAATATGCACTTTTAATCCATATCAATACTTATGTACCATAAAATAGCACTCCACTATCAAGCACTATGTTATCTTTAACAAAGCTGACATGTAACTTACACTGAGCTGTAAAATAAATCACACAAGGCTTTTTTTCCCCTTTAACTCCCCAGTCTTAGATGAAATTACTCAAGAGCAGGACATTTTAAATTAACAGGCTGTTAGCGGCTAACGAAATGTGTTCATTAGCTTAGTGAACATTAGCTTACTCTATTAGCATATCTGTTATTGACGCGACTCTCTCTTAAAGGGCTCTGCTATTTCCTCCTCTCCTACCTCCTCTGAGTGCTGCTCAGAGGAGGTAGTTGCATTTGTTGGATTTGATGCAAATATTCACTCTCAAACTCACCTAGTTGTCAAACTATGACATTTGACAGAGAGAGGAGGTTCTCCTGAATGCACACATATCATTTTTTTCTGAAAAATGTCTGAAAAAATGCCCAAAACATCGTGTAAGAAACAGTTGCCCTCAGCCAATTTCCAGCAATTTCTCATTTCAGTTTGTATTGGAGTAAATAGGGGGTTTTTTGGGGTCTCTCTTCCTTTGGAGGCTCACTGAGTCAGCTATGTTGGGTTGTCTGCTTTCAAAAATACATTTCTGTGTTCCTTTGTTTTGATGTATACATTTTGTATAATGAGTGGTGATTGTGGGAGAAGAACAGTTTTTTCAGAAAAATTTGGGAATATTTTTTAGCTACTCTACACTCTAGCGACACTGTGGCTTTTTTGGGATTTTCGGGAAAATCACTTGACCAATCTCTAAGATAAATGGTAAATGGACTGTACTTGTATAGTACTTTCCTATTCTTATTTTAACCACTCAAAGCACTTTCACAGGATATGTCAAATTCACACAATCACACACACATTCACACAGTGATGGTTGATGATGCAGCAACAGGAGCAATTTGGGGTTTAGTATCTTGCCCAAGGACACTTCAACATGTTGCCTGGGTCAGCCAGGGATTGAACCACTGACCTTCCGATTAAAAGACAACCTACTCTACCTCTGAGCCACAGCCGCTCCTTCTCTCTAAGAAAAGACATGGCACACCATTCCTGAATTTTCCACACGTTTTGATGTATATTTTGTGTGGGACTACGAGTGGGGCCACGAGTCTTTACTAGTATACGTGTTAAGTGTGTAGTAATGTGTATGCACTCTGGGAGTGTGACATGACATGATGATGTGAATTGTAACAGGTTCCTTGCGCTGCTTCACAGTGCAGGCACCCTAATAACATATCGGCTAATACTGATACTAAGTATAATAAGACATAGAAATTAATGGAAGCACTTTATAATACAGCCCACAACTTACAGTGTAATTATGTGGTACTCACAAAGTCCTTTAGAGGAAAGATGTTTTAAGTTATCCCCCAAGTGTTTTTAAGCACTAGGTACCCACGGAATACTTTACAAAGGTACTTTAGAGGAAAAATTTAAGAAGTAATAAGTACTGGGTACCTACAAGGTAGGTACAGGGTTATAAATCCAAATGGTTGACAAAAATGGAATCCTGCCAACTATGCATTTCTCTGTTGTTACGAGAATTATTATGAATTATACTTTTTGTATTATCTTCTCATCTTATTTGTCTTTGACATCATAGGACATATTATTTGAAATAACAACACACCAAGAATCTTTTCTATTGTCTTTATTGAACATAATAATCATACAGGCATTCAGCTGGTGGACATGGAATAGACCCTTCATTCATTCACCTCTGCAGCAACACATATGAGACAGGCTGAAGTAGAAAACAAACTTACCTTTCTTCAGCTCAACAGATAGCTTATGTTGTCATCCGAGGATGGCAAAGTAACATAATACAGTAATCTAATAATGACACAGACAAATATGAAGGTGAATCAAACATAGCTATGCTATATGCAAAGCTAGTAAGATTTTTTTTCCAAAATTTTAAATGCAATGTAATGAAAATTTAACTCATTATATTAAAGTCTCAATGTAATACTAAAGTAAACAAGACCATCAGATCGGCTATTTCTGAATAAATAATATTGTTAGTCTTAAAATCAATACAAGTATCCACTGTTCTCCTACAGTGGTGCGGGCTGGGTTATAGAGTATCACACTGTTTTTTATAACCCTGTACTTATATAAAATCTACTCTGTACTTACACAATACTTATAGGGGTGCACGCTGGATTATGGAGTATCCTCTGCACCCCTTTCTTACCATATTCTTACACAGTGCTTACCTTGTACTACAAAGTACTTACCCTGAACTTACATAGTACGTACAGGGGTGCAGGCTGGATTATGAAGTATCCACTGTACCCTTTTCTTACCCGATTCTCACACATTTGCTTTGTATTGACTTACTTACCCTGGAGAATCTTATATCTCAAGAATCTTGGTGTGTTCTGTAACCCGCCTAGGGGTCACGAGAGTATCTCAATATATTAGGACCAGCATGTAGATTCGTAAGAGGGGTTGAAAGAGAATGACAGACATGATAAACAACTGGAGTCACAGAGTGGATTTTACTTAAAAGTATATTAAAATGTAGGCATAAAACTAAAATCAAAGGGTCCCTTTCTAACCAAGAAAAAAAAATAAAAAATGAAATTCTCTCTTAAACAAGTATTCTAGTATCAATAAAAGAGTGGATACCATATAAATGTATTCAGTACATCAGTAACTGTTTTAACAGTGCTTCACAAACTGAACACATAATATAAATGCCATAATCCCATTAAATATTAGTAATAATAATAATAATAATAATAATAATAATAATAATAATAATAATAATAATAATAATAATAATCCCATTAAAGTAGTTGTTTGACAAAACTAAATTCCAAGGAAAGAGTATTGTCTCTGAGTGCGGTAGAGTTCAGGATTCCTGTTTCCGTTCCTTTAGGTTTAAGCTAGCTCAGTTCAGCTAGCTTCAGTCAGAAAGGGTAGTGTCAAGTCAGTTTTAGTTTCTGCTGTCTCAGTTTTTAGTCAGACATCAAATGTGGGCTTCAACAGTCCTGCCATGGGTGGTTCCCTCCTCCAGCAAAAGATGATCTCCAGCTCCTCTAGATAAGGAATTGGTCAGGTTCAACAGTGGCTCGCCATCTCCTTCGTTCAAAAGAGTCCAAAATTGAACGATGTTTCCAGGGTATCTCAAAACCTAGTGTCGTGGTTGGTGAGGGCAGCTCCTGATAAGAAGATATTCAAATGCCTACCCAAAACTGAAATTTCTTTTTGGAGATTCCTTACATGACCATCAGGGTCAGCTAATGGACCTTATTGCCCTGTTGAACTTATGACTCTGGGCAGCAGAACAAAATTCCGACAGATTTTATTGCCCGACCAACAGTTTGAGTTAACTTAAGACTCATTTGGGGCAAAGAGCTGTCAGCTGGGCTCCTGCAAAGACTCAATGAGACATCAGGAGATCGCTACAGCATAGAAACTGAGAATTTATGCTTTTGTTGTGCAACCAAAACACGACACACCCGCACATCTCCAGACTGGGAGAGAGGACCACTAACTATAGGTTTTGTTGATAGACATTTGGTCATATTAAGTACTTTCTTACTTTGTTATATTTTGATGCTAGTACTTGTTTATCCTTACTCAAATAGGATCTTTAATAACCTTTAATTATATCAAAATGTTTTGACACCATAGTATTACACTTACTTATTTTTACATATATTTGTTATGTATGTTAAACGTGGTTAATACTCTTTTAATTAGTTAATGATCTGCCAAAGAGTTATTTGTGTTTGGTATCGATCAGCAGAGGAGAGTGTCATGGTTTCAAATATTGAAGACTTGAAGGCCTGTAGTGAACTTTATCAACACTTAAGGAGGAAATTATATCTACACAGTTAAAACAGTAGAAGTGATAAAAGAGAGGAGAGTATTTTTCCCGGTCGAGCCCCATACCCACATAGAAATATTGATATGCTGATGCTATATCTGATCAATATATAATATCTTCTATGTTGCTTACACAATTGCATAATCAGTTACTTTGTTGTGAGCTGTAAGAATAAAAACACTGCTTACAAGTTATTTTTATTTTGATGAAATTTATCAACCTATCAACAGAAATACTGCACATGCTTACAGCCATTTAGTACTGCACTTCCATGAGACAGAGGAACTCTCAAGAGACATATTAAGAAGAAAGAGTAGAATGATCATAACTCTGTGCTGCAGAAGCCCAGATATCACAAACACTGGACCCTTCAAAAACAGTAATGCAGTTCAGTAGTGTCCTTTCATGAGACCATCCCTGCCTGGTTAACACCCGCTGTTGTCTCCACCATCCTTGACACTACTGTGAAATTATGATGGTTATTTTCCTGGTCTTGTAAAAGTTCATCCAGAGCAACAAAAGATGTCATACAACTGATTTCCCCTGCTCAGCAGAAGTTATAAAATTAATGGAATTCCCCTTCAAAGTCACAACAAACACTGTTGACATATAGGTAGGACACAGACAAGTGAAGACTATTCCATTTTACAGTTAAGGTGGACAAATTGTAACATATCAGTAATAAATATACAGGTCAGGAGTTATTGTAACGAGTAACAGCTGATTATTACACAAGAGGCCTCACATGTCAGCATAATTTTTTACTGTGACATTAGTATAAGAGTAACATGTACTTTCATTGAGAATCCCATGAATAGACAAATAGATAAAACAACTAACTATTGTATGGGTAAAAACCCACTAAAGGAACAGTCGGCTGTGTGCTGCAGTGATCACATGATGGTGATTCTCTCAGGTGAAACGTGTGCAGCTGAGCCCACTGGCTCCAGGCGCTGGCATCGGTAGTGACTGCTGTCCAGGCCCCGGCGGATTTGGTGGAGCTTGCGGGCCACACAGGGCAGCAGCATCAGCACCTTCCCCATTATAACACACACTGGCAGGGCCAGGGCCACCACAAAGCTGGGGGGCAGGTAGAAACGGTAGGCTTCCTCCTCAAAGGCTCGCTTCCAGCCAAACAGCAAGCCGTGGAAGGTAGCAATAAGTAGAGCAATGTAGCCCAGAGTGGACTGCAGCAAAGACAGGAAGACTCATGATGGAATGTAAAGTAACAGCTTCTGTGGTCATACAGCAAACAGAGGAAAGCCAGCAAGCTGGGTCACAACCACAAAAACAGCTACACTGTATCTTCACTCTGTGAATGGGCACAGTCAGGCATGAGTGAATGCATACAAGTGACCATCGCCTGCCAAGGCGATATTTGTGCTGAATGTCTGCAGTGCCAGCTGTGACAGACCTGCACATTCTCATTCCGAAGTCATCAAATACCGTTGCTTTGACAGTGCTCTTGGTGTAAGATTCCGACACCAAAAGCCACCTTTGAAGAGGTGTGAATTTTTTAAAGTCACTTTTTAATTACATTTAGATCAATATTTGCAAGCTTTGTCAGATTTATTCTTTCATGAAAAAATATGTTCAAAATAAGAAAATAATTTTTTTTAAATTAAATCAAAATCTTAAATCTAATTGTTATATGCTAAATCTAAATCTTAAATCGTTGTGTCACGATTCTAATTATTTTACTTTTATGCAAATTCACACTGCCGCTTGGTGAAAGTACCAAAATAAGAGCTCAATGTATTGCTGTTCTTTGTACATGGCAACCGACAGATTTTGGTTTTGAAAGAGAAAATCAAAATCAGAAAACACATTTTTACACAGCGGTTCATCTCTGCCTCACTCCTGGCTTATATGAGAAACTTTTGCCATGATGAGAGTGGCCGCACCTCCACAAAGGAGACTGACTCGCTGTAGCAGCTGAATTCAGCCAGAGCTAACCTGTTAACCCAGCAAGGGCTGTCACAGCAGGCGGCAGCGCTCGGCCTAACCTGGGGAGATGAGGTCTGCACTGGCTTTATTCAAACTGCTACCACTGCTGATTGAGGGAGAGTCGTCACGGCTTCCATCCGCCGCTCTCCCCACTGAGAAGCGTCACAGCATGGGCTGCAGTCCAGGAGACAGAGCACAGCAAAGCCTGGCTCACTGTGGGTCCTATGGAGGACAGAACCAGGCGGAGAGGGCCAGGGGTTTGCGGGGTCTATGCCCAATGTGACTGTCCTCTAGTGTCCACACACACCTGTGTGGAGCTTGTTGTGTTTAGGATGTTTCCCCGTCAATATGTGTTACCCGTACCTAAACATGACCCAAACCCTCTAAGAAACTGTACTTTATTTATCAGAGGAGGGCAGTGGCTAGGGTGATTTTTCTTTTATCTCGACACTCAATAAAGCTCTAAATGTTTTTCCTAATTAATCACCCTCCCTCCATCATAAATAACATTTATTGATTATTGGTGTTTAACATTTAACATTTATATATAACATATTTAGATTTAACATTTAACATTTAGATTTAATTTGAAACATTTTTATTTCACAGTGACATTATCTTGAACATATTTTTTTCACAATAGAATAAATCTGACAAAGTTTGCATATATTTCTCTAAATGTGGTTAAAAAATTACTTTGAAAAATTCATACCTCTTTGTAATTATGTTTTAGAGTTAAATGTGGAGAAATGTTGCTGTTGCTTTCAGAGTGCTCAGCTTTACAATTAACACCCCATAGAAGCAAACCTAAAGTGTCTGTAGACGTGGATTTCCACTGCAAAGTGGCAAAGTGACGATTTGGGATGTGAATGTGTTGGACAGACAAAGAAAGCTAGGTAAATAGCTAATTTTAGCTGGCTTGCTAATAAATGCCATAAAATATGATGTTATTTGTACAATTTCCATTTTCCATTTTCCATGTCTATCTCCAGACTCACTGCCAGCTTAGCAGCATCTCTTCTGTGGGCAGATCGTTTTCTCCACATATTTTTGCTATTAGTTGAGGCTGCAACTTTGCCAGTCAAAATTCACCAAGACTGACAATGTAAATTTGCTCTGCCACTGATTTATTGCCTGGCAATGAATACAAGTGAATGGGAGGCAAATATTTACCGCTGTTAATTTTTTTCATGTCCATTTACTTTATTAAAGCAATTTCTGCTGTTTTTTCTTAGCCTTTACTGTTTAATTAAAACATCAGGTGCTTCTCAGCTCAAGGACAGGGATTTTGCTTTGAAAAAAGTAACTCCCACTTGTGTTTTGTCTAATGGATTTGAAATCCTGAACTACCTATTATCATGTGAACTGCTCACCTGATGTAGGTTGACTATAGTGTGCCTGTTTGCCTTTGCCCTCTTTGATTTTGATGAAGACACAGAGCTGTTGAAACGATTCTCTATTTGCACGACAAAGGCTGTGAATTGATCGGTGTGCTCCAGTCCCATCCTTTACTGTTGAAATCACGGGCTTTAACATTTGGAGTTGCAGGGAGGGCTCCAGGGGGAGTAAAGTAAGACTCTGAGTGAGCTGAAAGGGCAGGTGGAAGTTTCTGTATTTGGCCCACTGATTTTCTGGTGCAACAAAATTAAGAATTCTGTGACCTATGTCATTGCTGAAGCCAGCTACTGATCTGGCCATAAGCCAGCGCTGGTGACTGGGAGAGGTCGGCACAGAGGAATGAGAGGCTGACTATTCATTTGAGCATGGTGGTGTGGTGTGGTGGCAAACCACTGGAGCGGCCACTGGAGCGACTACTGGCTACTGGAGCCGCTGGTCTTTAGCAACCCAATGTCAACAGGAATCCATGGTGCACTCAGTGCACATGGTCAACTCTCAAATCTATACTGGAATAGCTATAATTGTTGTTTACAATGACAAAGTTCCCTGTCTTTCTTTTTTTTATTTGCTAAAATTCATATCTGTCATTCCTTTCTTGTTTTTTCAACACAGCATTTTAATTATTATATGCTAAAATCATACAGTATCATCTTCAGTTCTACATAGGCAGATTTTAAATATGCCATAAAAAACATTAGTTTCACTTTGTTTAAATTAAGCCTTTTTTCCATTTTGTGTGTGTGTGTGTGTGTGTGTGTGTGCGTGCGTGTGTGTGTGTGTGTGTGTGTGTGTGTGTGTGTGTGTGTGTGTGTGTGTGTGTTTACATGGACATGGATAGCTTGCATATGATCAGGTTTGCAGAGTATCCTGTTTATGTATTTGAGATTAAAACAGCATATTCTGTTCATTAGAAAACCAAATTATATCCTAAATATGATCATAACCAGGATAAGCCCCATACACAGATTATTCATGTACATGTAACCACACTGAAGGCCAGATCCACAAAGAACGGATTGCACTCACTAATAGCACCATGATATCCACAAAAGAATTTGGACTAATTATATGCTGGCGCTAACATGCCCACAAAGTTTGCTGACTGAGCACAATTTGTGCCTGTGACTGCAAATAGCAATGTGGCAAATTAGTGGCTTTGTGCCAAGATCACAGTAGACACAACAATGGCAGTGTCAGACAGAAAAAGACAAGCAACATTTTCAGACTGAGAACTCAAAGTCTGATGAGGTGCAGAGAGAAACTGCACATGGGAATCTATATCCCAGTGTTTCAGTGCAGTTGATGTATGCAAATTCTCTCCTCCAGAGTGCAAAAGAAGATTGCATAACCTGAAGCAGAGGAAAAAAAAAAGACAAATTTTTTTTTAAATGATCCAATGCCCATTTGGCGTCCACACAACCTAAATCTGGAGGACACCACCCCATCCCATGACACACCACCCGCCTCTGTGCCAACATACAGTTGACATCCCACCCTCCTCTGTCCCTGTAAACTACACTGAGCAGCAAAAACAAGCAACAGCACAGGACAAAATATGCATTAGCATTGAAGGGAATTACATTTAAACAGCAACTTGCTGCAATAGCATGTAGTTCACATCAGCTGGTCAGTGCTCTGGCCAGCCTGAACCAAAACATCTTGGGCTTGAGAGCACAAATGCAGAGATGATGGAGGCCATGGGTAGGATTGCTGCTGCCACTGAGGCCAGAAATGTGTTGGTTATGAGGGGGGAGAGTCAGCCTGACCCACATGTCATGCAGGAGGGGCCTTTCATATGATAGCTATTAAGAGAAAGGAGATATAAATAAATATAAATATATTTTTTTTTGTTAGTGCCTGTTAATAATGACTTCATTTGTCTTTTTTTTCTCGTTTTCATACTCATGCATTTCCAAAACTGTTTTATGCTTTACGTATTCATTTATTGTGTGTAAATGGATAGACACCTGCTGATGAGCTGGTTGGCACCCTGCATGGCAGCCTCCAGTGTCTGCAAACAGTGTTTGAATATGTCAGTAGGTGAACATGAATTTGTAGTGTGAAGGTGCTGTAAGTGGTCAGAACACTGAAAAGGCTCTTTACAAATACAGAACATGACACAACTGTGTTTGCATCCTAACAAAATAAATGGGTTAGGTCAACATAAAGCCCACACTGACCTATCAATGAGGCCTGTGAATTGCTGCTTTCAGGGTGATAAGTTGAGTTGTATTGATTGCTCAGGTTTGTTTGGGTTTTACTGATGTATTCGCTGAAGCATCCTGCATTAAGACCTCCTGAGACACAGCTGCTGCGACTGTCTAAATGTAAAACTATTAATAGATTGTATTTAGACACAGCTGTCATGTTTATGTCAAGAAAGGTGGAATTGTTGCAGAGAGGAAAACACAGCATATTACAGAATCGTCAAGTCACTTTTATTTAGTGCCAAATAAAAATAAAAGTAAAATAAAAGAATATCACAAGGCACATATTATGTAGAGCAGGTTTAGATCATAGCCTAATCTTTAACATAGCCTGCAGTGACCTAACATATTTCAAACAAATAACGTTGTAAAACAGAAAACACAGCATATAGCTGAAAATAATGTTAACTGAAAACACAGCATATCTCTGGAAATAATGTAAGGCCTGACTGAAAAAACAACATGTTACTGGAAATAATGCTGAATTATATGCTGTCTGGCATGTCTGCCAATGTCTGCTCGCACATCAGACAGTGAATCAGGTAGCCCCTCTTCCTTATCCCCTGAGTCATTCTCATCCTCGTGTTCCTCCATAGGGGCTGTCTTGAATCCTGAGCTCCATCACAACTATTTCATTTGAAAATCCGATATAAGCTCGATGGAGAAATTGTGCCTGTTTAGTACACGGGTCTCAGTGGTGTTAAACTGCATCCCTGTAACTGCCTGTGGCAATTAGATGGTATTT
Organism: Plectropomus leopardus; assembly: GCF_026936395.1. Taxonomy (NCBI): domain Eukaryota; kingdom Metazoa; phylum Chordata; class Actinopteri; order Perciformes; family Serranidae; genus Plectropomus; species Plectropomus leopardus. Next base: position 382,616 of record NC_142196.1, read on the forward strand.
GCAGTGAGGCTCATTTGCATAGGGAGAGAGATTTTTTTAATATTCCCTAATTTACATACAAGCAAATGGGACAGGGGCACCCCAGATGCTGTCTGCTTGGCAGTGCAGTTTGTGTGCATTTCACCCTTTGCGAGTGCTTTGTGGATTGCACACTTCTCTCATTTGTAAGTGTTACATTAACTGGGTTACTTTTGGCAGTTACACATGGCTCCTCTAACACAACAAAAAGGAGACAGCAATATGAGGGGCCGTGTGGGACATTATTTACCTCTCACATTCACATACGAAACCAAAATCATTCATACACACAGGTGAAAACCACACACAAACACAAGTAAAAACCATGCACGCACACATCTGAAAACCATTCACACACACAACTAAAAACCATTCACACACACAACTGAAAACCATACACGCACACAACTGAAAAACATTCATACACACAATTGAAAACTATACACACACTCAACTGAAAACCATACACGCACACAAGTGAAATCCACATGCGCGCACAACTGAAAACCACACACACACACACACACACAACTGAAAACCACACGTGCACACAACTGAAAACTACACACACACACACAACTGAAAACCACACACAAACACAACTGAAAACCTCACACACACGCACAATGGTGAAATGCTCCCATAAAAACAGCGAAAAATTTCAGTTAAAATGGAACACATTTCAGTAGAAACGGAACACATTTCAGGAGAAACCGGAAGGTATAGTTAAACCAGAAGTGTAAATGGGGGGAAACTGTAGGGATGTCTTCCCAACAACCTACAAATAATCTTGCTGAGGCAGCAACTTTTCTCAACACAATTTTGGCCTCGCTGAGAGGCCATTTTAATTTGTTCACTTTGATTCTGAATATTTTCAGAACTACTTGAGATTTTCTTTTTGTGCTAAGGTTACATGGTTTTATGTGCACAGGCAAACTCATGTTAAAATGCCAAATTTCACAGCATATAAACATATTTACAGCCTGTAACAAAAAACAAAAAAAACTTTTGTTCTCTATAACTCATTCCAACTTTCAATGATGACAATTGTACAGAGGTGAATATTTTTTAAGTCAGCTGTTCACATTTTATTAAGGTTTGAGGGTATGGATATTTGAGTGACTGGCTAATGCACAGTTAAAGTTGGGCCACTTTGAGTGAAAGGCTGTCTGCAGATAGTGTCCTTGACTCCTCAGCAGCTCCACCCTCTTGTCCAAATGTGGTCACTTCAGGCTCCAAAAAAACAAGTTGGTGACAGCAGTGATGAGGAAGTTTAAGTGTCAAAATGGGAGCCCATAACAAACAATGAGTGATGTCATGGTAGCTACACCCATTATTTTGACAGTCTATGGGATAATATCTATGTTTTTATTAAATAGATGTTAGGATTTGCTGGCATTTGACTGCAATGTGATTGAAAATTAGAGACTAAAACTGAACTAGTCTATTAGAATTGATTTCTGCTGTAAATGTGGGAATTTTATCATGAGGAGTCTATGGGCTTTGACCTTATTCTGGAGCCAGCCTTAAGTGGACATTTACCGAACTGCTGCTTAAAGCACTTTGACACTGGCTTCATTTTTAAGCTTCAGAAGTTGACACGTCTGCAGAACTGAATGGAATATTGTAATGATTTTAGCATATAATCATTAAATATTAGGTACTGAAAGAATAATAAAGTAATGACAGATGAATTTCAACAAATGAAACTAAGAAAAAAAAAAAACAATTATAGCCATTCTAGGGTATATTTTAGAATTTATGAGGTGCACTGAGTATACCATGGAGTCCCTGTTGTCATTAGATTGCTAATGACCAGCCGCTCAAGTAGGTTGCCAGGTCAGACATACGAGTTACCTCCTTGGTTGAATGAATAGTCGACCTCTTATTCCCCAGTGCCTCTCAGTCACCAGCACTGGCTTATGGCCAGATCAGTAGCTGGCTTAAGCAAGGCCTCTGGTGACTTCTCAGTTGTCTTAATTTTGTCGCTTATACTGCACTTTATGATTTGACATGTTACAGGCAGCAGTGGCTGTGACACACAGCTCATGGCAGCAGTTAAGGTACTTTAAAACCCCTAGTGCCCAATTGCTGCAACTTGTATCATTTTGGACTCCTTACTTTGAGTTAAAACTCATTTAAATTTGAAAATACAGACATGATAGACATATTCCTAGATTTAATGTGACTTACACTTTCTAAGAATATAACTATCTCAAGTGTCAACCACAGAAATCAGCATTTGAAATCACAGAGAAAAGACTCTCCTTAAAACCCCAGAATGAAGTTTTCTGCATGATCAAAGGAATCCAGATTGAAAGCCCTGTTTTATCTCATACCTGTATGAAGCTGAACTCCCTCCAGTTGAGTGTGCTGTGGACAGAGGGAATTGAGGTGATGGCCAGAAGCGACAGGAGCCCAAGACTCATGATCCCAAAGGAAACGTACATCTCCACCCTCCACACCTCCTCCTCATTCCACGCATTCTCCACATTAGCATGGACCTGGCAACACAGATGATGATAATGCCAAAGATGGAATTCATCACAGTCATCATGTTTCACTTGTTTTATGCATGGCCTGATTAACCTTCAAAAGGGGCCAGGGATAAAGCTAAGATGCTTAGCCCCCATACTGAACACTTTTTACAGGAATACTACCTGGCCCATGCTGTGTGTTCACTTGATTAAACACAATTATTCTGGAATATGCGACATGTAAGTGCAAACAATGAAATCCTAAAGTTCTAAAGCTGGACTTTCAATACCCTAGTACTCAGTAATGCAACTAGAACCACCTTAAAGCTATTATGATGTCAGTGTTGTGGATATGGTAGTTCAGTGGTGGATATACCTACACAAATGCTCAGTTAGTTTCCACAAATGTTTACATAGACCCTCATGAACATGAACAAAATTTGTCAGTGCAGAGATTTATGACAGTGTGTACTGTCCATGCCTACTAGTGTGCTGATTGCATGAGTGAAATATGTCTATGTATGCAGACATCTTAAATATATATAAGTCGTATGTACAGTTTATTATTGGAGTATTTCAGGCATTTTAGTGTGTATTTGCTTTTACTTAATGGGGTGGACTTCCTTTCCATGCATATGTAGAGTTCAGAAGAATTGTATAGTTCAACTCTATTATTAGTGGTTCAAGCCTGAAGGACTCTTGCAGGTGTCATCAACTAGATCTGTCCAAAGGCCAGAATTTTTCAAAGCAGAATTCAGGCACTTCTGCATCACCTGTGCTGATCTAGAGATCTCGAGAGCATTAACAAAACCAATAATGCATCGACAACAGAACATGGATCCTCTCTAAAAAAAAGCAGAAATATCATAACTATAAAAATGCATTTCCTGAGGAGGATGCATGAATGCTAAAAGCAGAAATGAATTTGAAACCATGGCTGAAAAAGGTAAAACACACAAAAAAGAAGATATTTGGAAACACCTAAAAATCTAGCAGAAGTGGAATCTGAACTGCACTCCTAAAGAAGGTAAGAGCTGAAGTAGACCACCAGAAAAGCTGAAAGCTGAACTGTAAGTACTTGTAGTAGTACTACTAATAGTGGTAGTAGCGGCACTACTGTTAGTAGCAGTGGTAATTTTACTGATGATTTGCAAATTTGTCTTAGCTATGAACCTGTAAGTCTGTTTTTTATTTTACGTATGATGCAGTGCTTTATGCATGTGTCCTTGTTAAATAAACAGTAGCAGCAGTAACAGTAGTAGTATCAGTAGTTGCTTAAGTGTATACATATATATATTTTTTTTTAAATAAAATTATTCACAAAAATGATTGTATCTATTCTTGTTTATATAATTACATTTATTCTACTCTATCGTTGACAATATTAAGAATATTATTATCAATAATGTGTTTTTACTATTTAAAGAGTAATAGTATAATAAATAAAAGTATAATAGGCCTCCTGTCTTTTTGCAAACTGGCCCTCAAGCAAAGCATGTTGAGTATGCGTGTGTTAGAGCCTTCCGTGCCTCTGACCTGCTGGTAGGCAGTGTTGAGCAGCAGGTACCTCTCGGACCTCCTCATGGGCAGACAGAGGCTGTAAAGTACGTGGACAGCAGCCAGGAAGAAGCTGAGGAGGCCCAGCTGTTTCCGGCTCTGCAGCCAGCCCTCCAGCCAGTGTGGGAAATGCCTATACTTGGTACCATAGTAAAGCTGGTGGGCGGCTGCCAGCTGGCCTGCCAGGTACACCAGGGCCAAGAGAGTAATGGCAACAGTGGGCAGTGTTCGATTCACCATCTCTATGGGGATCTTGTAGAAGTCACTCTGCTTGTATTTCACATACGGGTGGATAATATCTCGTATAAAAGAGTATGAAAAAAAGAAGATGGAGAGGGCCACGGCAGCAAGGACGGGGCCCTTCCAGCCAGGAAATAACCGTATGGGAATGTTCTCAATGTCCCTCGAAGAAGACAGGGTGCCCATATCCACCGGCAGGAAGTTAAGCTGGCGAGCTAGTTCCATAACCTGCTGTCGAGCCTCCACAGAGTCACTGCAGATGAACACCTACATAGAGCCAGGATTACAGAGGAGAGGACTGGTTAGACTCATAGTGAAGACAACCGGGAAGGATGGAACTGAGAGGGAAGCATACAGTATTTGACATATTCCTTCATCCCAGAGCACCACTGTTGTCCCATTAAAAGTAACTCTTAATAATATAAAATATGAAAAAGCAACACTGCTGCACATGCTCCTTCAATACCGTGAACACAATTTATTGGTCACCTAGTATACCTGAATTACCTTGAACACCTTTAATTGCCCTTTTTTCTTTTCTTTTGCACTCTCACCAATAGGGAGAGTTTTTGGACATGGGAAGGTTTTCTCTTTTTTCCCCTTTTTTATGTTGGATTTTTTTTTTTTATTATTTTGAACTGGATAACTGTATTGTATATTGCTGTGCCTGAAGTAAACTGCAAATTCATGCTGTGGTCCTGTGGATGTTTGATGGAAGCCGCCATCAGAAATCATGCATGTCTGTTAACTGCATTGCCATGTGCAAGCTTAGCTTAGCTCTGTGATAGCCATGTGGTACTCTCACTACCTGGGGCTCACGATTACAGAGCCTGGGTCTGTTGAATTGCACTACGCTAATCCTGTTGCCTCTCGGGAGCATTCCTGCTCCCTTGTTTCCTAGTTTCCCTGGATCCTGGCCGTAACTGTGCCTGATCGTGGTGATAGCTGTGCTGATGCTGCGACCCTGCCTTTGGTTGTGCTCGTGCTGTGGCTGTACTGATTCTGTGCCCCCCGCTTGCCCTGATCGTGGTCTGGTCCTGGTTGTGCCGATGCTGTGATCTTGCCTTTGGACAACTCCCTTTCACATATGCATGAGACTGTTATCATCTCTCTCAACATCATCATAGAGAGCAATTACTAATTTCACACCTATCATTATTGTAATATGACATGCATCTGTTTCTATAAAGATCTGCAGTACTCTTTGTGACAAAAAATGTGAGTATGAACATTCATTCTTGACCTTTGGAATAGAAGTCTGAAAAAAATAATAATAACTTCACCTATGAGTTTGTTTTGGAGATTTAAACCACAACTTGTGGCATTTGTCTTGTAATGGAGTTTAATTGGAAATTATGTTACTGCACTGCCTATTTTTCTCCTTAAATATTTTTAGAAACATATTTTATTGTCCTGTTTTGCCGTAATAGTAAGAGTTTGTGAGCAGGAAGTGGTGGGCAGCATACTGTTTCTTGCAGAATGAAAACAGAGGCCAAAAAAGATGCATATTTTCTCACCTCAATGTCATGTTTTAGCTTACAATGTAACTGTAACACGAGATCTGCCACCATTGTGTCAAACAGACGAGGTCACATTACATCACCTACCAGCAGGATTGTTTATTGGTCTGATGCATTCTGGTAGTTGTAGGTTTTCTACCTCTTGAGCAAAAGTGTCCTTTTTCTCTGGTTTCTCTGGTCATGTTGCACCTATTTAAAAAAATATTTGTGTCTTTCTACTGAAGAGACAGTCCTCACATAATATATATTAGATTGGTGAAGTCACATGATAAGAGGTGGTCATATATTTGTAAAGATGGTAACCCCTGTTCTTTGGTGTCAGTTATTAATAGCCCTCCCAGTGACTCCCAGTCACTGATCTTTGACCTCTTCCATGTAGACTCTCTGAGAGGGGTTTTGGTTCAGTATTTGCAGACAGCCGATGTTGACCTTACCAATATAATATATATTATGTTTATATCAAGTGACTTTATGATAACTGACAACTGAACAACTCTATTTATTGATAAAGATTATGAAAAGCCATTGGATTTTCTTCTCTTTCAAAAAATAGAGGATGTTTTATTGCACCTGTGTGCTTGCATCTTTGGGGCAGCTCTGTTGCATGGCCCAAGCTGAGATGACGTTGAAGCCTTTGACCGCAATGGAGTCTGGCAGCAGTGAAGCCAGATACTCAGCATTAGACTCTGGATACTGGTTCACCCTCCTGTTGTTACTCACATCGACCAGGATCTTGCCTGCATACACACAAGACAAACACACATAAATCCCATAGTTAAAAACATTAAACACATGCTAAGCTTGGGCTACAGCTACAACTACAGCTGCACAATAAGCCTCTCTAGACTATTAGGGATTGTATCACTTAACAATGACAATTAATGCCATACTAGACAGTAAAACCTCTGTGGTGTTTTGTTGTCTCTAACTTTAAAATACCTTCATGAGTTGCAGAATTAATATGAATGTGATTGGTTTAAGGGGATAGTTTAGATTTTTTGAATTGGAGTTGTATGAAGAATATCTACAGTCAGTGTATTATTTTGTTGAACTTGTGGGCAGACAGGCCCCAGTTAGCACAGATATTCCCCTCTCTCTTTTTCAGCCCATGCACTCTCCCCCTGCTTCTTCCTCTGTATACCCCGATCTGTAAAGGTATCCTCTGGTCTCAACAGTGAATGACTTAGTTGTTGTTTTTGTACTTTCACTTTGATCATTAGGGCCCGAGCACCGAGCACGGTGCAAGGACCCTCTTGAAACTGAAGGAATTATTATTAGGGCCTGAGCACCAAACAGTGCGAGGACCCTCTTGAAACTGAAGAAATTCTTATTATTAGGGCCCGAGCACCGAATGGTGAAAGCACCCTCTTGAAATAATAATTATTATTATTAGGGCCCGAGCTCCAAGGGTGCAAGGACCTATTGTAACTGAAAGAATTCTTCTTTTTTTTTTTTAACAAATGAGACCCATTTTTGAGGGCCTTAACATACTTAAACTTGACCCCAGATGGTCAGATGTTAACAAAATTTCACACATTTGATGAGAGTCCAGGCTTGAAGACACCTGCGGTACAACCTTTAATCACAGTCATAGCGCCACCTAGTGGCAACAGGAAGTTACTTTTTTTACACTTTGATTTTTCCCCTGTAGGTGAAATGGGTAGGGTTTGGACCCAAATGCAGTACACCAGCGCTCAGAAACAGTTGGTAATAACTTTTATTTTTATCACAACAAACAAGGTACGAAGCAGATTGAATGAGTACTGAGTAAAGTTCGTTCTTCGGGTGGAAAGCCCACACACAGTCTCTGGGGCTCAGACGAGGAGAAGAGACGAAGCTTACTACAGCCGTTGTCGGCGAGGAGGAAGCTCCGTAGTCCGACAAGCCGGCAGTTCGTGCGGAGGTGCCGACGGGGAGAGAGCTGAGGGATGGTCGGAGGCAGGCGGGGGGTTCGTTGCCAGCTGAGCAGTCCGCGAAGGCAGCAGTACCGATGGGGAACAGACAGGAGGATTGTCGAGGCCAGGCAGAGAAATCGTTACCAGCAGAGCAGTCCGATTCCAGAAACGCCGAAGCAGAGCACGTGGTCGGGGACAGAAGGCAGGTAAGTTTACCGGGAGGCAGACGAGGAGAGCAGGTCGCGGACAGGCAGAGTCGGCTTCGGGAGATCAGGCAGAAGAATGCTGGAAAGTCTCACATGACGCTGTAGAACAATCTGGCAGTGAGTGAGAGTGCAGGAGAGGCTTATATGCAGGACTGATTGTAATGAGCTGCAGCTGTGAGGCAGGTGAGCAGAGCTGGCTGATGAGGTGGGCGTGGCTTGCAGGTAGAGTGGAGCAGAGGGAGGGTGAGTGGAAAAGTACTCAGCAGAGTGAATTCAGCCTGAATGCAACAAACACCTTCATGATGAACAGAAAAAAATTTTTGGCTTTTCATCAAATATTGTTGCCGTGGTTACAATCGGACATCAAAAGTCCTTAAGATAACTGATATGATTTTTTTGCATTTATGTGCCAAAGTGGCTCTTGAGCACCCCCTAGAAAATTTCAACAAAGCAGCCTCCGCAATCCATTTAACCTAGAGCTATGAAACTTGGGAAACATGTGTATAAGCCCAAGACCTACCAAAAAGCCTCCTGGAGCCATGCCCTAAACCCAACAGAAAGTCCATCAATTTTAATTTTATTTAAATTTTTGGCCAATTTTTACAATTCCTGCTAGAGCCCGACTGATTTTTCAATATACCTATATTATCACCTGTTAAAGCCTTATACAGACAAAATGGAGCAAATCAGCCTCGGCTCATATTTTTTCCCATATGCACTGATAGGACAACTCTGTTCACAGACCATATAATACAGGAAATGATGCTGGGGCCCTTCTTTCGGCACTGCAAAATCAGCACATTTGAGCAAATACAGCCTTACAACAATCACACAGGCTGGTTGCTTTCCTGTTTCACACCTCTGGCAGCTCCAGCTTTGACTCTACCTCACACACACACACACACACACACACACAGAGAGAGAGAAAGAGAGAGAGAGAGAGAGAGAGAGAGTCATGGAGCGACAAAGTCAGACTGTGCGCTTACTCCATTGTTAAACTACTATCAGCACTCAAGGATATGGTCACAGAGAGCGTTGCAGAACAGTGGACGGTGGTGGTCAGTGTTTTTACAGTTAGCAACATTAAAATACATACTGTTATGTTAAAAAACAATGGCCTCCTCTTTCTGCAAATATACAACATGATCTCAGGCTCCAGGGTACAGGAAAGGACTACCAACCAGCTAACTTTATAGTATTTAGCAATTTTGCAGACCCTCTTAGCGGCGTTATATTTAAGCAGCAACAAAAGACACATTTAGGGACTTATTTAGATTATCAGGAAATAGGAGAAATATACTGTCATTTTTCCCATTTTTCCCAAATTAGTTTTCAATTTTAATGGCCTCGTGCATGGCTGGGAGGAAATGTATCAGTTGCACCCCCTACTGATTTTCAACAAAGCAGCCCTCACAGCACGTTTTACCTCGAGCTGTGAAAAGTCTCTTGGGGCCATACCGTAAAACCAACAGGAAGTCAGCAATTTTGATTTGAAGTTGTAATTTTGGTGTATTTTTGGCCATTTTCAGGGCTCGTAATCTTGAGAACTTGTCCTAGCGCTTTCATCAGATAGACTTCCAATGTTATGGCTACCTTCATAAGACCTTTGACAGCAAAGGTTATTTAAATCATGACTTTTTATCACACAGTGTGATCTGTATGAGGCATCTAATTTGCATGTTCTGCCATGAACCAGGAAGTAAACAGGAAGTGGTATTTAACTCTGCTGTAAATGGTCCAATATGACCCAAACTTCACATGTTTGATAGGGGTCCTGCCCTGAACACATCTATATGACAGAGCACCACCTATTGGCACAAGAAAGGCAAAGTTTTACAGTAAGATGCCCAGCTCCTAGCAGGTTGACTCGATTGATCTCAAAATGGTCTCAAAAATCTTTAAGATGCTGATGATGCTTGAAAATGAATATTGAGAGTTTTTGTTGAAAGGCATTACCGAAGTCGGGTGGACAATTTCGATGTTTCAACATGACATCAAAAACTGTTATAACTTCGCCCCAGATGGTCAGATCTTTACAAAATTTCACAGATTTGATAAGAGTCCAGGCCTGAAGACATCTCCAGTGCAATTTTGAATCTTCCACCTATTGGTAGCAGGAAGTTACTTTTTTTTATCTTTGAGACCAAGATGACGTCAATTTTGTGTGTCCAAAGAAAGTAATTCACCATGTGAAATATCTCACTCAAGGTTCCCATGTCTCTGTGTACTTCCTGACTTTCACTGAAAAGGATGATTGCGTCACTCAGAATCCCGCCTGTAGCCTGGACTTGCATGGGAGCCCGTTCATTGCTGCTTGCAGCTTTAATTATTATTTTGCATTTTATTCAGGTTTTACAGTAAAGTTCAAAACATACTATGCCTACATTACTTTGCATACTTTGCCATGTAAATAAGTCTAAGTATTGTATATATTTGTATTATATTCTTATGTCTTACAGACAACATGATGAACAGTGACAAAGAAAAGATTTAGAAATTTCTAAATCTATCTTAATTCGTCACCCAACACAATCACACACTGGAGAAAACATAAAGAAGCAACTTTGTTCTAAAGAACTAACTAACTTTGAAGATCCTCACTCAGACTGCTGAAGATCTCCAGCTGAACTCTAGGATGTTTTTTTTTTTTTTTTTTGTGGATTGTATCTCATCATGTATAATACATCATGTATAATAAGAATTACAGTGGCAAAAAATTCTTTCAATGGACTGTATTGCATAGTGATGGTATTAAAATTGAGAAACAATACAATACAGAGCAAATTCATTATAGTGTACACTTCGCTTCAGTGTTATCAAAGAGCTTCCGAGTATACTTGACCATGAAGGCTCAGACACACTAAACCGACATCTAAGACCCAGTGGCAACAAAGGCCGACTGTTACGTCACCTCAGGTCGCATGTGTCTTGGCAAAAAAGCTGCAAAGACTACAGCTGATGGCAAATGGCATGTGTGTTCTGCACGTGCATGAGAGGCAATACCTCTCCATACCAACAGGCGCAGTAGTCTGTATATGTCATTCAAAAAGGGAAACCTGAAGACTGACAGGATGAATTCAGGACAGTAGTCAGCCAATTAGCACAATAACAACACAACACGATGCTGAAATAACAATGGATATTTCCTTCCTATTTCCTTTGCACTAATGAACAATAACACAAACCATTAAGAACTGTTTATGCAACAGAGTTCAATGTAGGGCTGCAAAAACAAATCAATAAATCAATTAAAATCGATTATTTAATGTGTTGGCAATGAACAAAATTATCGATTTGTTGTCTTGCACGATTATTACATCAGTCGCTGTGTCGTGGGACTGTTTACGTCACATGCAGACGGGAGCCAAAATCCATGTATGTTTAGTTTTAAAGTAAGGAAATGATAAGGGTATGTTGTAAAAGCAGCTAACATTTCGTTTTTGAATTGTTTCATATTTGATTATTTAGTTATATTATTTATTTATACTTACAAAGTGATGGGAGAGAAAAAAATGCTCATTTTAATATTATTTAAATTTTTTTATTTTAAATCCAATTAATCGATTAATCGGAAAAATAATCAACCTATTAATCAATTATCAATATATAATCATTAGTTGCAGCCCTAGTTCAATGCCTAAAAAAAATTACTTAATATAACAGATCTTTTTCAATCTCAAGCCCTCCTGACTGTCGTTTGTTTACTTTCCTCACTTCTGTTTCTCTTCTCATGCACAGAGCTGAGAGGGATTTGTCTCCCCAATGGGCTTCTCCAGCAATTCACTAAACTGGCCAAAAATCAGCCGACAGGGGCTGACTGCTAACTGGCCACAAGAGGTTTTTATCAATGGCGTTGCTAGGGTCATTTATTCAGGGCTTCAGCCCCAAACCTAATTTGGTGTGAACCCCCCTGCACCCAGGGTTTTACACCACTCTTCTGCTCTCGGGCCACTCCCTGTGTGTCTGTGTGTGTGCTTAGCCATCGTGTGGGTGGCTTCACTGGGCTGTTGGTGTAGGAGTAAGGCCTGTGTGCGAGTGTGTGAGCAGCAGTGTGTGAGCAGCGCCGGTCCTCTTGGGGTTTTTTGTTTCAGTGCCCATGTTGACAAGTTAGAGCATTTGTATGCAAAAACACATTTGGCGCTGCTCACACACTGTAGATGCGCGCTGTGTGAAACGGGCCTTATTTCAACATCCCTGCTACCATTTCAAACTAGCCCTCTGACAATGTTTCCGTGGACAGAATCCCATTAGTTGCTGATACAAGGCATTTTATTGTGAAACATTTGCAGGACCGTGGTGCCGGCAATGCAGGAGCTGCACAACTTCATGAATAAGTGTAATTTGTGCTTAATAATGTGTAAATACAGTACTCATAGCTGCAGGCAGCAACACAGCAGGGACATTGCTGCATGTGTGAACACCACAAGCATAAAATACGTTGCATTTCAGCGAGGCTGCCGTCACAGACTGTTGATGTGTGCTGTGTAAAACGGGCCTCAGAAAAGAAAAGAAATAATACGAAACAGTTAAATCTCCTTGGTCAAAAGACAGTGATGCAGAATGTGTTTCAAGTAACATTGACGTTGGTAGATGTATGATGCAATTATCATTATAACTTATCTTTTGAAGAATATAAACATTACATATTAGAAAAAGGGTTGAAAGAGCTGCAATTAGTGCCTTCAAAGCAAATTTATTTAACACTGTGGCTATAACATTTTAGTAAGTCAAGTGATAACTGATTTACTCTCACACGTTCTCATTTTCATTTCCCCCTTTCCCCCACTGTAGTACCCCCACGTACCCCTAGGGGTACTCATACACTAGTTTGAGAACAACTGCTGTAAATTGTGACTTTAATTCTGTGTTTCATATGATTGTAGTGGACTGCCTTGGCGTGGTCATTACATTTGTCCCTCTGAGGAACTCCAGAGCTCAATGTCCCCTGGGCAAGTTGGGGACACGTCAAGAGACACTGTTTTACGAACCCAAAACATCCAACAGGGGGTTGTTAATTAACTTAACTTATACTCCCTGGGGATGTCTGCAAACACGCTCTGGCTTTTTGAGCCACAGGAAAGTGTCAGTATCTGACACCCTCCATCCTGACATATGGTGGAAGGTAAGCACTCCGAAGGTCCCATCAGCATACCACAGGATGTAAGGCATCTGAACGACCTCCTGGGATCACCCAAGCAATACCAAACAACCATTGTATTGCCTCCCCTGCTGAGATAACCAACTGGTCGAACATTGGGTAAAGCCATTATATAACCCTGTGTTGTGATAAACATCTGACAGAATGACTTGGACCAAGGTTGTAAGTTAAAATTTCCCTTCTTCCCTAGTCTTTGTGACTGGGGGTGAGGTTGTCTCCATGCTTCAGTAAACAGATAGGAGCACCTCCCATTCTTTTCATCTCATGTAATTTGAATGAGTTAGGTAAAATACGTTTTATTCCCCTTTTGTTATAATGGAGCTATACTGCCATCTAGTGGTCTTAGTTATTAGTAAGCTCATAACCAACTTTGTAATTATATCGTATTTTGAATTCATTGTATAATTTTAAAAGTAATCCTATATCTAAGTAATCACAAGTTTCTTAGGATCCATGGTACAATGTTATGTTATGTGTGGTCACATATTTCACAAAACTGAGCAAAGGATCTTCAGAATCATGTGTTACGTTATAAATTACTTTTGGGTCTCCTAACGTGCATTGGAAGTTACTGTGATGAGACTATAGTGGTGAGGAGATACGTGAATTTATACACCACGGGTTAGATCGCGTAATTCGTCATAAAGTTCAGAGACGTAAATGTCTCCTAAATTACATTAGGTCTTTTAGAAACTTATACCAGATGCGCGATCGCTCGGCGCAAAAGTTCGCTAACTCCGCCTTCCATCCGCACCCCCAAATCGAAAGATAAAAACTGAGTGACTCTCTCTAAAGTTAGCTCAGAGCTCTCTCTCTCTCTCTAAGCTCACTCTTCTTAAGGCTTCTCCTCCTCTCTTCTGAAGTTTTTCTTCGCTCCTTTTTACCGCGGTGCGTCTCGTGCATCCGCGCTCGCAACTTTTCTTTTCTTCAATGTTATAAGCGGAGCCGCAACAGCTCACCAGAGCTTTGCTGAACTTTAACTTTTGAAGCCATTTTCTTTTACATCTCTTTGACGCTTTTCTTTATACCAGTTTTTGGTCAGTAAAGACACTTTTGGTAATTCGTTTTTAAGTAAAATCAAATTAATAATTTAAAGTGACTCCCTCAGACCAGTGGAATTACTTTGATTATTTCTGCGAGTTTTAATTGAGAAGGACATCGATTCGCCATCAACTCTGCCACGGATCTAGAAGCAACACCTGCTGCCCAAACTATCAGCATCCGTTGCCTGCCCTTAAGGACTTTGTTTAAAGACTTTTACCGGTTCGCTGAGGCGAAAACCGAGGCCAGTTAAAGACCGCCGCACACCGACTCCACCTGCCCGGCCGCCGCCGCCTTTCAGCGGGTCACCTCGTCTGGAGGACGCGCCGCAGCTCTCCCCTGGAGTGACGCGAGGACCTGGACCTCCCCGGAGAAGTCTTATCAAGTCGACAAAAGTAGGCAGAATAACATTTTCTAGTGATCAGAGTTGATGTCGTATAGCGAAGCTTTAATGCCAAATTTCTAAATTCTACGTCACCGTTCAGTGCACATCCACGCTTTAGACGGTCACGTATTTCCACCCACTATCATCCATAATTAATTATTTACATCACCTGAACATACATCACGTAGGTTCCCTTTTATGTGTTCACTGTCCTTTTATATGTCATATTATTTCATTTATTTACTCTTCATTTTATTAGTCTAAATAAATTATCCTCATTTATCGCCAAGTCGTTGTCTGTGGATATTATTTCATGAGAGAAACAAGATCAATGTATACAGAATAAACGGTACAGACTATGAGATTGATTAAAGTAATGACATGTCTTAACACTGTCACAATTTAAGATTTAATTTTCTCCTGAATGGAGAATGGTGCCCCTTTTACTTTAACGAGTGCAAAATCCAAATTTTAACATAGTTATTAATAACCGCTACATGATCGTAGTGTACACTGTGATTGTTTTTTGTGTATTTTGAATCTATGAAGCACTTTGTTAATCTGCTCTGTAAAAGGTGCCATAGAAGTAAATTAGCTTAAATACTTACTTACTTACTGAGGAGAGGAGAGGAGAAGCAGGGGAGGGGAGGAAAGAAGAGAAAAAAAGAGAATTAAATGGACAAAAAAAAATTTGGGCGGGCCAAAATTTTCAAATATTGGCCTTTTTTTTAAACCAGTTCCTCAGCCCCAGATGTTCTGGGCTTGGCCCCAGATCTTTTTAAATCCTAAAAATGCCCCTGGTAAACATCAGAGAAAACGTCAAGGAAAAAGGGAAAAGATGAGCTTCAGCAACAATCCCAATTGCATGGACCACCAATGCCATCTCAGTGTCCACCTCAGCATTGAAGGAGGCACCAAGGCAAATGTGAGGAGATCAAACAACAGTGCAGATATTGGCCACATAGGTGTTCACCCGCCAAGCATTCTGCTTGCCAATGTACAGGTGCTAGATAACCGAACAATTTATCAGAAACTGTAATGTTTCACCAAAACTTGGCTAAATCCTGAAATATCAGACAGTGCCATTCAACCAGGCGATTCTTTTTCCATGTATCCATGTGACAGAACAGTTGGAATATAACTGTTATCCTATCCCTGCGCACCTGATCTGGAGCTACAGTCAATCACATGCAGGCGGCACTTTCTACCAAGGGAATTCCACATGGTCATTATCACAGTGGTCTACACTACAAACAAACTCAGACGGTGCTCTGTCAGATCTCTGCAAAGACCTGAGCCCTCACAGAGCAGTAATCCTGATGCTGTGCACATTTCTGCTGGAAACTTCAATCAGGCAAACCTTTAAAAAGTAATGCCTGACTTCTATCAACAGATTTACTGCGCCACAAGAGGAATAAATACTCTGGACCTATTTTAAACACTGTTCGCAGTGAATCACTGTGATTTACCTTAATTTAATTTAATCTACCATAATTTTGAAAAGATTTTTAAAAAATATCATTGTTTAATTTATAGATGGAAAACTCAATCTTTTGCAGTTTGCTGTGTACCTAAAAAATCCAGATCTCATGCAAGACTCATATTTGCTGTTTTTTCTTCAGGTTTTTTTTTTAACAAAATGCAGCCTCATATTCTGAGTGAAAGACTTGCCTCTTGTTTTAATCTCCCAAACCAGCTTCTAATGCTGATCTTAAGCTTTCTTTCTGAAAGGGTTCCAGCAGGTCTTGAATGAACAAATGTCCAACACAACTGTATCAAACACAGGTTCACTTCAGGTCTGTGTGTTGTCTCCCCTTCTATTTATCATGTACACTGACAGCTACAGTTTTCTGATGACACTGTCCTCGTATCACTACTCCAAGGTTTAGAGTCTGATCATGGTCCTGCATTACCTGAGTTTGTTAAATGGTGTGATGATAATTATCTTGATCTCTGTTTAAAAAAAAAGAAAATGATTATTGATTTCAGACACAACACTGAACATAAAGCTAGTGTCATACATGGCAAAGAAGTCCAGACTGTGAAGTCTTATAAATATCTTGGAACAGTATTTGACTTTTTTTAAAAAGGTTTGATATTAACACTGAGTCTATTGTAGAGCATGGACAACAGAGAATCCACTTGATGTGGAAGCTGAACTCTTTCAATGTCAGTGAAAGGATTTTAAGTAACTTTTATTTTTCATTTATCAAAAGTCTTTTAACTCATTGAGTGCCAGCCCTATTATATAACGGAAAGTGGCTTCTGATTACACCAAATAGCCCAAATGAAAGAAGAAACTCTCCTTTTCAAAACGTTTGTTTGCACCTTTTTCCATTCTTGATTTATTTGAAGTTGAATAGAGGCTAGTTTCATCAAAAAGACCACTTATTTTCTAGAAAGCTGAGAAAAATGCATTTTTGTGAAAGGGAGTCTCTCAAGCAAAACAGTGATTTGAATGTTATAATTTTGCCTTCAATGACATAAAATACATCTGAAAATGGTATTACAAATGTTATTTTATTGTAAAATAAATATGCAAAGTACAGCACAATGCAACAAATCATGGCCCCAGTTCAGTGAGAGAAAACCCACAAAATAGAACCGGAGTCCTTTTCCATAAATCCTACCTGCAGTATTCAGGCGACCGGCCTGCTTTGAACATTATTTTATGTTTATCGTTTATGCCGATATTGAATTGATGTAGCTTTGTTGCAGTAGTTTTGAATCAGCTCCTACAGATCACTCTAATCTGATCCCGGCTACTCCACTTCATGCTTTGATCTACCGTCTTTTATACCACAACTACGAATCCCAGCAGCCCCAAAATTACACACAGGGAGCACACTTTGACGTAGATACCCAGCCAACATGTACATGTGGGCCCCATATGGGTTGTAAAGGGGCAGCATGGGTACCAGTTGGGTATGGGCTTGAACTGGGCAAATTGGGCCCCACATGGTTTCAGTAACATGGGTCCTATATAGGAAGCCTATATGGTCAGCCCATATGGGTCCCATAGGGGATATAAGTCGGCTAAGTGGGCATGGGATAGAAGTAGGCAAGTTATGTGGGTCCCATATGGGTCACATAACATGTGCCCCACATGGAAAGCCCATGTGGGCCAACTCAAAAGGCCCCATAAGGGATATAAGTGGGCAGAGTGGGCATGGGGTGGAATTGGGTATAGTTTCTTGGTCCCCATATGGTTCCTTCAACTTTGGCCCATATGGGAAGCCCTTGTGGGGTAACCATGTGGGCCCTGCAAGTGATGGGAGTGGGCTAAGTGGGCATTGGCTGGAGTTAGACAGGTTGTGTGGGCCCAATGTGGTTATTGTAACATGTGGCAGATGGTTAGCCCATGTGGGCCTAGTCTATGGGTCCCATAAGGGATATAATGGGGCAAAGTAAACATGGGATGGAACTTGGTAACACCATCTGGGAACCATGTTGCTTCAGTAACATGGGTCCAAAATGGTAAGCCAATGTGGGTCCACTCTGTGGGTCCCATAAGTGATGTAAGTGGGCAAAGCAAACATGGGATGGAACTTGGTAATACTATATGAGACCCATGTTGCTTCAGTAACATGGGCTCAACATGGTATGCCCATGTGGGCCTACTCTATGGGCCCCATAAGGTATGTAAGTGGGCAAAGCAAACATGGGATGGAACTTGGTAATACTATATGAGACCCATGTTGTGTCCGTAACATGGGTCCTACACGGTAAACCCATGTGGGCCTACTGTATGGGCCCGAAAAGGGATATAATGGGGCAAAGTAAACATGGGGTGGAACATGGTAATAATATCTGGGGCCCATGTTGCTTCAGTAACATGGGCCCCAGATTAATCAGAAAGTCATGACTGTGGGGAAGAATTATGTATAGGTTAGACAGCATTTGCTGTGTTTTTGTTTGTTGTTTGTTTTTAAATGCGTTCCGTTTATTGTTTCATCCTATTAGCAAAATCCCAAATAAACAATGGTGGACTAACTTTCATAATTAACATTAATACAGACATGATAACACATGTGAAACATTCTGATTCTGAATAAGACCCTGATTAAAATCTACAGGCTCTATATTTCTTCCTAATAACTCTGTGACTACATGAAAGCAGCTGTCAGGTGTGCTGTAACAAGGTGAAATGTGCCTCAATTATTTTTTTTGACTGACTGACTGCCCACTGGTTTGAGACTTAGGCTACTGCTCATGCGGTTTATTACAGTCAAACTACTCGATAGCCTATAATTAATAATTTCCTAACTAATGTTCTGCTCACAATTGAATATGGTTTGGAAATGGTGTCTTTACATGACTCCTTGTGTTTACACTGTAATTTGAATAAATTGATTTTTGCATTTTGTGTTATTTCCTATGATCACTTTCAGTTAACACTCTGTATAACCTCCTTGTGTTGAATAAAAAAAAGAAGGGCGTGTGTGTCCCACCACACAAACAATATTCACATTTGTATTCATAACCTTAACATTATAACTTAGTGATTATTGTAGGGTTTTAACTAACTTCTGAGTTTTACAGTAGCCTATAAAGTTGTGGCGAGACAATTAACTAGTCAATTATACCGTTATGACAAACATGTAACTGCACAAAATGCATAAAATTATGTTATGTGTAAACATATGTGTTTTTTAAGCTTTTATTTTTTGTTTTAGTGGCGATTAACTAACTTCCACTTGAGACTTCTGGCATGGATTGTAAGATTTTATTTTTCAAAGGGAAAAATGTGGATCAATACAGGTAGAAATCAAGTTGCAAATATCTTTCCATAATTTGGTGAAGAGGGGGCAAGACCAAAATAAATGAAATATGTCTTCAGGGTGTCCTTCACAGAAAGAGCAATTTATATCTATAGCTTTTTTAAATCGTTGTTAAAAAAAAAAAAAAAAAAACTTAAGATACTTCCAGCATGGATTGTAAGCTTTTATTTTGGCGGCAATTATTTAACTTCTGCTTGAGACTTGTGGCGTGGATTGGATGTATGCTGTCGGCCATCTTAATTGGAAGGTACTCTTGTTTAGTTTAGCTGACGTAGCCTACGTAGCCTAAGGGTCACAGTGCGCGCTTTTATTTCATTTTTTTCGGATCAGCGGCTACAGCAGCACAGAGCACTGACAGCAGCAGCCAAGAGCAGCAGCAGTCCAGCAGTGCGCTTTGGATACTGGTGAGTGGCATATCTGTCTCTGTATAATAATTGTACAAAACCATTACTATCTAAGTACTGTGATGAACAATTTCGAATGCAAAAATGCAAGCTGAATTACAGCAGCAGCCATGTGACCAGGTAAAGACAGCGTTGTTGTTAGCAACCTAGCATGCTATCTAACGTTAGCGGCTCTGTGCTGTGGCTCCGCTCCGCGGCCGGCTTGGAGGTGTGGATGCCCGCTGAGCCTGGCTCTGCTTGCTGCACAGCCCAAGGTGCAGAGCGGAAGAGCCGTTGGAACAGAGACCCGGCTGGGGGGGGCATTACATAGAAACATTTTATGATTTTTCACACATAATAAATGAGGCATTCTGGTGTGCTGTGAGGGGAAAATAGAGGGAAAAGACAACATTGCTTCAGATAATATATGTGTACAGGGCTCTCAAGTTTTGAACTGAGTTCAGAGTGAGATTTTGGCAGTAACAGCGGGGGTTTCTTTGGGGTGGGGATGGGGCTCTTATCTGATAATGACATAAATTCGTACAAATATGCAGGTGTGTGTGTGTGTGTGTGTGTCTGTGTGTGTATTTGGAGGAACTCGGGAGAGGAAAAGCAGCAATGTGATAACAAATTAGGATTTTAATTTTAATTTTAATTAGCCTGCTCGCTCTGCCTGAAAAGGAAAAAACCTGACGATCAGCCAATTCAATATGTGTAATATAGTGGGGCTGTTAAGCTCTTAAAATATGGACAATCACGCTTTTTGTGAAAGAAGCATGAAACTTTCAGAGTTTGTTCTTCAGGACATAGGCTTTAATTTAAGATGTGGAGGCATTCTCAGTTTGACCTCTGAGGTCAGCTAGCTTGCTTTTTTCAGAGATTTTTTATCATTTTGAACATCTTTTTATCTTTTATTAGTGCTGTCAATCAATTAAAAAATTTAATCTGATTAATCACAGTTTTAGGCTGTGATTTTATTCTACGGATTTCAACACGGATTTCAACATCGTGTAACGGGTGAGGTGTAGACCCAGATGCAGTACACCGATTAACAGTTCTAGTTGGTAATGACGTTTATTTAAACCAACACAGAAAATGCACCAATGCTGGTGAAACAGTAATGGCAATAGTCCGTTCTTCGAGCGGAACGCCCAAACAGAGTCTCTGGTGAATGAACGTTGGGAAGAAACGGAGCTTACTGCACTCGACGCCTTCGAGGAGGAAATCCCGTCGTCCGCTGGATCGGCGACACGTGTGGGGGTGCCGTCGAGGAGAGAGCGGAAGAGTGGTCGGGGACAGGCGGAGATTTCGTAGCCGGCGGAGCAGTCCGTAAATGCAGCGGTGCCGATGGGGAGCAGGCAGAAGGATCGTCGGGGACAGGCGGAGATTTCGTAGCCGGCGGAGCAGTCCGTAAACGCAGCGGTGCCGATGGGGAGCAGGCAGAAGGATCGTCGGGGACAGGCGGAGGTCTCGTAACCAGCGAAGTGGATCAGGAACGCCGAAGCAGAGCACGTGGTCAGGAACAGAAGGCAGGTAGGTTCTCCAGGGAGCAGGCTTGTAGAGCAGGTCGGGGACAGGCAGGGTCGGCTTCGTGTGATCAGGCAGGTAAACGCTGGAAAGTCTTGCATGCTGCGAAAGAACGATCTGGCGACGTGTGTGTGTGTTGAGGAGGCTTTTATCAGGCACTGATTGCTGATAGGCTGCAGCTGAGAGGTGAGTGAGACGAGGTGGCAGAGGAGGTAGGCGTGGCTAGCCGGTAGAGAGGGTGAGTGGAAAAACACTGGCAGAGTGGCAGGAGGTGGATGAGAGGCAGGAACCGTGACACATCGGATTACTATTTTTAACTAACGGGACTTTCTACAGTGTTTGGGGGAGCTTAAGGACGCTGCTTTAAGCAGACAAATCTTTTGCTCACCTCTACTTCAATGGGAACAATGAGTCTGTGTTTTTGATGCGCAATGACGCCTGATGCGGGGACGCACTGCAGAGAGGAATAAATGTACATCATCCTCCACTTGCAGACTTGAGCGGTACTTGCTTTTAATCATGGTCAGTGCGGAAAATCCGCACTCACCCAGGTAGGTGGAGGTGAAGGGGATGAGCACTTTGACAGCCTTTTTGTAGAGGTGCGGGACTCCGACTCCACAGACCGACAGAAGTGCGCCGGAGTTTGCGTGGTCTCGTATTGTCATTAGCGAGCAGCTTTTTGCAAATAACACACTGTGGCTGCTGGGCATCTTTAGAACCAACCCATGAAACTTTAAACTTTAAATAATCACTGTCATACCGTACTTCCTCCGTTTTCTTGCTCCCGATTCCTGCTCTGCCTCTGATTGGCTGGTGTTCGTTGCTAGACAACAGTCAGACACAGCAACGAACACCAGCCAATCAGAGGTAGAGTATATATAGAGGTAGAGTATATATATATAAAGCAGATTTAGTACTGACTGAAGTTCCTATCATTGTAATAGTAACAATGGCTGGACTCATGAAACCTAAACTGAACTCAGAACTGGTCTAGTTGGAAGCTGTGGTTGGAGAGAAAAAACAAAACTCATTTTTGACTTCTTCTCCTCCTGTCACATTTAGATTTGTCCAGATCACAGTTGCTGGAAAGTGTTCGTCTTTGCCACGTAAGTAATTTAAATTTAATAGTTTGTCATATTATGCACAAGTGATCAGAGATGGCAGAAAGGACAGAAGATGGAATCCGACACTGCAATGGCACCTTGAACCACAGACCAATCAATTTGCGCACAATGCCCAGGCAAACTAAATGCATGTAGTCCAGAGGAAGTGCAGAAACCATACCAATGCCTAGCCCTTGGAGAGGGGATTTAGAGTGATGGTGGTCTTCATCAGACATTTGTTCAAACTGAGTGTCTGTCCTCAGGCTGGAATCCATCTCTGGAAACACAACTCTACTGTCAACATAAATGCCATACCGTGTGCAACGCTCACAAGAACTATAGCCACCATGACCTTTGATACATTTTTAAAAAGCTCTTGCTGGAGTGTCACAGATGAAAGCATCAGGAAGTGCAACATTGTAGTGTTTCCCATTTAACATTACACCAGTTGTTGTGATGGCTTTTAAATCTTCAATAAAATCATGCATGTAGTCATTCACAGACTCAGGTTTACAGGGACACGCATATACACCTATGATAAACACTTTTGCTTTTGGTAGTTCAACTATTTGACCTAAAATAGGCCACAGCTGCATATTAGAGCTTCTTGAAAGAGGCAGCCCATCAACATTCACATGAATAGTCAATGTGTCTGTCTGTGTGTCTGTCACTTGAAACGGTGTAGACAAAGCTTACCCCGGAGCTTTTCCAGAAAGCCAAGATCATTGTTCGAGTACAGCCAGTGGAAAGCTACAGAATTTCAACAGTTCTTATTATATACAGGGCCAGTTATGCTTTTTGAAAGATTGCCCAATGAACAATACAGAAACTTCCTGGTTTTGTCATGTGCTATGAGAATACTTCTGTCTCCTTTGTGTAGAGAGTTCTGTGGTTATGCTAGAAAATTGTTAAGATTATTTTTACTGACTTTGCTAAGATATATGGGACAAAATTTCTGGTTAACAATACACACAGTCTTATACATTTAGCAGATGATGCTGAAAAATATGGCCCTCTAGATTCAGTTTCATGTTTCCCTTTTGAGAACTATTTGGGACAGTTGAAAAAAATGGTGAGAAGACCACAAGGTCCTGTGCAACAAATTGTCAGACGTGTCAACGAAAGGAAACAGCCCTATGCATCTGGGCCACTGCCAACCGGTTTTTCCATGTATCAGGGTGTTCAATATAAGATGTATAAACTCAAAGACACAATAATCACCAACTCCAGTGGTTCCAATTGTTTTGAACTAGGGGGAAGAGTTGCAGTTGTGAGGAATATTGTGCATTCCTGTGCAGAAACACATATAGTGTATGAACTTTTTGAGACAGGGGCACATTTTTTCAACTACCCCATTGACTCGACATGTCTTGGAGTTTGTTTACAATCAAAACTGTCTGGTCAGCTTGCCAGTGCTCCAGTAACAGACTTCACAAAACCACTGCTATTATTGCCTCTTAAGAAAATGCTGCACAGCACATAAAATGATTAACTTTGCAGGATGGCCTCATTCAGTGTGGTGGAGTTTGTCGACGAAACTGATCATGATGGCTGCAAGCAGGTGGACATCATTCCATCGGAGTGGTTCGAGGGCACTGATGGAAAACTATGCTGGTGGCCACCAGCCGGATTACTAAATGTGACCAAGGCTGTGAAAGAGGGCACACCACCAGCTGAAAACTGGATCCTGTGTAATGTGCGTGTGCTGGGAAATGCAGGTAACTTAAATGTTCCTCATTTACTACTGCTCTATTTGCTTTACTTAATTTAAAGCCTCTGTCCCCAACTTATTCTTTTTCTCATGTTAATTTTTCTCTATAGGTTTCCCTGAGCTAATTTGTCATGGGCTGGTGTAGCTGCAGATTGTCATTCCAATCAAGCAGGATCACACCAAACTCAGTTCATTCAATTCAGTTGATTTCAGTTCTCATACATGATAGTTGTGGGTGTTCTCCTGTTTGGTTGGATACCTGCAACCACACCATCTGAAACGGGTGGTGGTGGGACCCAGATGCAGTACAACAACAAGCTCGTTAAGTTGGTAATAACTTTTATTATAACCAACACAGAAATGGCTCAGCTTACAGACAAAGAGTTCGTTCTTCGAGCAGGAAGCCCTAGCAATGTCTCTGGGTTTCACACGAGGCGAAGAAACAAAGCTTGTACCCTCAGTGGCTGGCGGGGAGGAAACCCCGTAGCTCCACGAGCCGTCTCCACGTGCTGGAACGCTGACTGGGATCGAGCAGAGGGATGGTCTGGGACAAGCAGGGGTTCGGTAACCAGGAAGTCCGTCCGCGGGTGTAACGGTACCGACAGGGATCAGGCAGGAGGATCGTCTTAGCCGAGCGAAGGAGTCTTTACCAGTAGAGCCGTCAGATTTCCGGAATGCCGAAACTGAATACGTGGTCGAGGACAAAGAGCAGGTAGGTCCGGGGGAAGTCAGGCGAGGAGAGCAGGTCAGGAACAGGCAGAGTCGGCAACGGGTGATCTGATGGAGAAACGCTGGAAAGACATGCATAATGCAGAGGAACAATCTGGCAATGAGTGAGTGAACTGGAGTGTCTTAAATACTGCACTGATTGGAGATGAGCTGCAGCTGAGGGGAGAGCAGGCTGCAGCAGTGGGCGTGGTTGGCAGGTAGAGCAGAGCAGAGAGAGGGTGTGTGGAAAAGTACTGGCAGCAGGTAGGGGGAGAAACAGCAGGTCCATGACACCATCCCTCTGCAGATTAGACATCTGTATGTGCATGTATGTCTGTGTTGATTGGCTATTACTTGTGACTTATAAACAATGAATTTTCAAATAATCATATTTTATTTACCATAGTACCGTAATAACTGTCTATGGATATTCTCATTTATCCAAGTCATATTCTCTCTGGGCAAATTGAATCGTAAGCAGCTAGACTTGCATTTGTCTAGGAAAGACAATAAGACTTCAATAATCGTAACTGAATCTACTTGGCAGCACAGAAACAGTTTTACTGTACACTTTTACTTTTGTTGATATTCAGTAAACAGTACGTAACAGTCAATAAAGAAGTTATTTAAGTAGACATATTTCTCCCTCAAGTGATTGGATCGTGATCAGTGAGCCAGTGAGTCAGCTATGGATATGGTACGTGTTCTGTGGGTGCGTTATGGCTGCTTTGTGTGTGTGTGTCTGCATGTGTGTCTTCATGTGTGTACGTGTGTCTGCGTGTGTGTGGGGTTCTTGGCAGAGGTTCATAAAGGCACCTGATGGTGTTTTGTCTTGAAATTTCGTCCAAGTTGCGGACTTAACTTTCACTTTCGTCAACTTACCAACTGTAGCTTTAAAGGGATAGTTGGGGTCTTTTGACAGGAAGCTATATGAAATCCCCAACAGCAGTATCGAGCATCAACAATGACTTTCCCCTTACTGCGTCCTGTGAGCTGAGTTCTGGCCTGGTTTTGGTGTTGATGAAATGCTATCTGGCTAGTTGGCTGGGGTCACAAATATAAAGCGTTTTGCTTCTCATTACCATATGTGTTCAAAAGAGTAATACATTTGCATCACAAAACCATTGTCCATGAAGAAGTCAGACCTCACAATCACTTGGCGTTATTTTCTCTCTCACTGTATGCAGCAGCCTGTAGACAGCTGTGCATGCTTCCATCACCTGCTTGACGGTGTTTACTGCTCAGATAACATCAGTTAACATAAAAATGTCTGACTATGACACAAGTGATGAAGACAGCACCTACACACACACACACACATACAAAATAGTGCTGTCCATGGTGCTCGGCCCCTGAGCTGTCTATACCAGCACTGATGCCGTATCATGGCCACACCACAATGAAACTTAAAGAGTAACTCTGTTTTTTTCAACCTGGGCTCTATGTTTACATATTTGGATGTGTGAATGATTCATACTTATCGTGGGTCTTAAAATCAATCCAGCAGCTCTCCTCTGCCGGGAGCCCCAACACAGAAACAGCAGTTTTAACGTAATCGTACGGGGCAAGTGCATCCGGCAAAGTCAAGCCACTAAAAGTATCTGTTTTTGTCATTGACATGCTAACATTGTTATGCTATGCTATATTATATTACCGATAGTAACCTCTACTTGACCCGGAAACAGTCTTGGTCATGGTCATGGTACAGTTTCGGTCTAAAACCTTGCGCGACTACTGTGTTGTTTAGGGACACGGAGGTTGCTATAGAGAGTTTGAGAGAGGAGATTGTTGTTTTGAGACGATCATTAATGTTTGTGTATAATCTAGAATATATCACTGAGCAACGGGACGTGTTTGTGCATTCCCTGCTTGTGCCAACAACATGTCGCAGCGCACTTTGCTCAGCGTTCAGCTACAGTTAGCTAGATGCTAACACTCCTGTTCAAGCAGTTTGCCGTGCGGATCATCGAGTGATCATTTGCCCTACAGGATTACATCGCGGTTCCCGGCGGAGGAGAGCTACTGGATTGATTTTAAGACCCGCGATAAGTACGAATCATTCACACATCTAAATATGTAAACATAGAGCCCAGGTTGAAAAAAAACGGAGCTCTCCTTTAACGTTTTCATTCTCCATACACACTCGTTAATTCACAGCACACACTCATACTCATCATTGCTACAGCCACGAAAGACAAGACAGTCGTGCATGCAGCATTATTCGACAATCAACTATTGGCAAAATCTGCCGAATCAGATTCGACTATGAAAATCCTTAGTTGAAGACAGCCGTAGATTAGACTTTTTTATTAACCTCCCCGCCACCCCCATTTTTTCCACAACTTTAAATACACATTAACATGAATCCACTGTAGCGAACAGATAAATGGAGGCAGAAGACGTCTTTCAGTCAGTGATACACACATTCAGCGACACACAGGAGCTCTTTCAAGCTGGACACACTTAGTGTGTGTGTGCCTGCACGTTTGTGTCGGGGCAGCCCTACTTAATTCTAAATGGTGTTTGAAGAGCATCATGTTCATAACTCATACTGTCAACCAACTTTGTTTTACAGAGGCTCTCAAGAAGAACACGTTGACGGCACAGGTGAACCAGCAGGAAGCAGAGAGGGCACTGTCGAAGTGGTTCACTGGGGCAAGAGACAGAGGAGGAAGAAGGGCATCCACACAGCCAGTGTCAAATTAAACAGTAGAAGCAGTGGTGGCAAGTGAGTGCAGTTTGTTTTAAGTACAGTTACCCTGTTAAGATATTGCGTAGTTAAGTAAAACTTCTTAAACAAAGTAAACTTTAACTTCAAGACTATCTTGTTTTGCAATTTTATTTTGCTTATCAATAAATCTGTCATTTATCATTTTGTTGAAAATATGTACAGAAAAACAGAGCATATTCATAAATAAAAAGTTGAAATCAGAGAATGTGGCCATTTTTAAAATTAGATAGAGCCTTTCTCAAACTGGTTGGTGATTAATAATTTATTTTTTGATTTTTTGATTTTGGATGGATCTTAAAGCTGGGACCAAGATGGCCTTATGTATTTAACCCAGTTGGGGCGTACTTAACACCTATTATTACACAGCTCTATTGGATGCTGCACTCTGATTTGTCAATTTATTAATTGAGAAAAGTTGAATTTTTATCAACATTATGTTTCAAATTAATTATTTTACTTACAAGCCATGTAATAAGCGGGATAATGTGTAGTTTGTCGGTTGTTATGGAGAAATAAACCCCTTCAGGATGTATGGAACCCGTCCTCCAACCCTGTCAGGGTTTATTTCTCCATAACCTCCGAACTATACATTATCCCTTGTGTATAATCCTGCTTTAAACCCACATCAGGCAAGAATGCAACCAATGTAAAACCCGTAGACTATCCCACTTGCAACCCATGTTTCAGCTCATGTTGTCTCCATGTAGGACCCACATAGGACTAAAAGCTGGGACAAAATGGGTCTTGCATATTGCCCAGTTGGAGCCCACTTAACAGCTAGTGTAATACTGCATTAAACCCACATGGCCAGTTAGCATGAGGCCAACATGGAACCTGTAAACAATCCCACCTGCAACCCATATTTCAGCCCATCCTCTCCGATGTAGGTCCCACATAGGACTTAAACCTGGGACCAAGATGGGTCTTGTCTGTTTTGCCAGCTGGGGCCCAACGAAAACCTTGTGGAATCCTGCCTTAAACCCACATGGGCAATTGGTTTGGGGCCAACATGGAACCTGCGGACAATCCCATCTGCAACCCATATTTCAGCCCATACTGTTCCCACGTACGCCCCACATAGAACTTAAAGCTGGGACCAAGATGGGTCTTGTCTGTTTTGCCCAGCTGGGGCCCACCTAAAACCCGGTGCAATCCTGCCTTAAACCCACATGGGCAATTGGCTTGGGGCCAACATGGAACCCGCGGCAATCCCATATGGGTGTGATCTGACAATCCTATATGGGGCCCATTATTTTGCCCACTTTGTACCCACATCGGCCCTACGTAAAAATGTTGGCTGGGTATATGTCAATGGTACTCAGTGAGTTAACATTTTCCTTTATCTGTTGGTTTAATGGACAATCCATTAAGGACAAGAACAGCCTGCATAGCATTGTCAAGATCTTCTCCAAGATCATTGTAGTCAGTCAGATACTTGTGTCCCCTCTAGGAAAATCAGGTGAAAAAAAAGGCTAAGAATATTATCAGCCAGCTTTATCTTGTTTTGTCTTGTGAGTTCATGGTGATGCCTTCTGGCCGCCGCAATCATGTATCTTCAAGGAGAACTAATACATACTGAAACGAGTGAGTGTTGGACCCAAATGCAGTACTCTGATGCTCAGGGACGGTTGGTAATAAACTTTATTTAAACCAACACAATTAAAGTCAATACTGCTCAAAGTCAATGATGTGGAAAGTTCGTTCTTCAGGCTGAGAGCCCAAACACAGTCTCTGGGAATCCCACGAAGAGAGGACACGAACCTTGCAGTTGCTGCAGCTGGAGAGCAGGAAGTCCCGTAGCCCGTCGAGCCGACAACACGTGGTGAGTGATCGTCGTCGGTTGAGCACAGGGATAGTCGAGGGCAGGCAGGAGTTCCGTAACCAGGAAAGCAGTCCGCGAATGCAGCAGTACCGATGAGGAGAGAGCAGAAGGATTGTCGAAGCCAGGCAGAGGAGACGTAACCAGGAGAGCAGTCAGGATTCCGAAACGCCGAAGCAGAGCACGTGGTCAGGGACGGAAGGCAGGCAGGTACACGAGGAGTCAGGCGAGGAGGGTTTGTCGGGGACAGGCAGAGTCGGCGTCTGGCAGAATATCGCTGGAGAGTCTCGCATAATGCTGAAGAACAATCTGGCAGAGAGTGAGTGTGCTGGAGTAGCTTATATGCAGGGTTGATTGGTGATCAGTTGCAGCTGTGAGGTGAGCAGGCTGTGGAGGTGGGCGTGGTTTGCAGGTGGAGTGAGCAGAGGGAGGATGAGTGGAAAAGTACTGGCAGCAGAGGAGGAGGAGGAGGCAGGCAGGTAGGTATACACCATGACACATATTTCTATTCTTTCATTCCTTCTGCTGTCAGGTTACTAAATTCTGACAGTAGTCATTTTAAATGACATATTTAATGCTACATATTTTAGTTATTTTTATCTTGTCCTTCACCGACCTCCGCTTGTCTGTTTATTTGTTGTTTGAGCCAAGTTTGACATGTAACATGTAATTGTGTTGTGTGTTTATGGACAGGGTAAGCAGCAAATTAATTAATTGCCCTCTTTGAGATAAATTAAGTTGTCTGAATCTGAATCTGAATCATTCACCCATTCACATACACATTCATACACTGGTGACTGAGGCTACCATGCAAGGTGCCGCCTGCTAATCACTAACCATTCCCACACGCTCACACACTGATGGAACCACCACCAGGAGCAATCTGGGGTTCAGTATCCTGCCCCTACTTTGACATGTTAACTAGGGGAACCTGAGATTGAACTGCTTATCTTCTGGAGCAAGTTCCGGAACACCACCATCATCATCCATCCATTAACTCAGTGAGTCTACGCTGGATTTAATCTCTAAAAAGGAGCACCTGTACCCCAAACTCGGAACTATGGATTGCCTGAACCATTCAAAATGCTTGACGGTGGTGGCACATGGCTGCATCAGGATAAGGAAATTGATTCACCAGTTTGTAAACTCTCCTCCTGCAGACTTCAGTTACCCAGGTTGAAGTTTTTAAATGTAAACATCAGAAAACATAGAGGAAAGATGGAGGAATGGAAACCAGTGCTGTCCCAGCAAGTCCTGCTGTGGACCACTGCTTATGGTGGCTGCAAAGCGGCACTATCGTGTTCAGGCTGAGCGACCATGCAGCTATCTTGTTGAAGTCAGGATGTTTGGACAGTTCTATAATTTATTCTACATTCTACAACCAGAAACCATGGACTACCAGAACCAAACATGGACAATCATGAAGCGACAGCTAACCATGTAAGAAGATGCAAAAAAGGCTAATTTACAGAGCACAAGGCTAATGAATCACATTTTGCTGGAGTTGTACTTAGCATAGTTTTCATGTGAAAAATAAATGATTGATTGATTGACTGACTGATTGATTGATCTTGAACACAGGGGCAGTGGGCCTGATCACAGATAACAATGAAAAGGTCTACCTGAAAGAGGGATAAATAAGTGGATTTACAGTGGATAAAGTGGGCGCCCAATGTAAAGAGGCTGTGTCCTCGCCACAGCGGCCGCAGGTTCAAATCCGGCCCCGGCCCTTTGCTGCATGTCGCCCCCCTCTCTCTCCTCATGTCACACTTGGCCAGCACTGAGAGCCTCAGGAAAAGTTTCAAGGAAACCAACCTTCCTGTTTCATTGAAATTGTATTGAGATGATTTTATGTGACAAATAAATTGATTGATGGTTTGTAACTACATTAATTGATTGTCCTATCTTGCAGCACAAACTGCAAAAAGTATGGTGACAGACACTCACCGGAGGCCGGAGATTGACCAATGGCCAACAGATAGCCTGGTGTGTCAGGGCTCTTAGACTACATTATGTCTTCCTTTTAAAAGATTCTTTCTTTGGGTGGACTCTAGCTCACCTGCTAGAGTGTGTGCCTGATATGCCAAAGCCTCTAAAGTGGCCCTGGTTCGATTCCAGCCTGTGGTCCTTTGCTGCATGTCATTCCCCCTCTCTCTCTCCTCCCGTATCGAATCCTCCCCGCTGTTACACCCACTCCATTCAGCTCCTGCTGCTCCACTTACTGAGCATCAGACTGCAGAGCTCCCACTCAGCACGTGCAGCAGCAGTCTTGGAGCAGCAGAGAGACACACCAGAGGACACGCCGAGACAACAGCATCTGGAAACTGGACCTACCGACCCGCCACAGCCCGGTTCAAACCGCCAACACACACTGAGCGGTCCGTCCGGAGGAGCAGCGGGCATTCACCGCCACACAGCCGCCCACAGAGCGCCGGAGAGCGGGGACAAGCAGCGCGACGAGCCACTGCGCGGGACCGGAGCCTATCCACCAGGCCCAGGCCAGGCCCAGGCCCAGACTACCACCACTGAGCTAGTGTGTGGTTAACCTGTGGATATCGAAGGATGCCGCGCGGTGGGGGAGGCAAGAAGGATAAAGGTGATTGCGAGGCGGCTGGAAAAGACAGTTCATTCTGCCACCCAACTACCCAGAGTGAGTCTGAAATTATCAATATGGATGCTGTCAAAAAGCTAATTTCCCAGTCACTAGAACAACAGAAATCTCATTTTGTGGAGATGCTTGATAGACAAGCTGACACCTTTAACAAGTTTGTTAAAGTGATTATGGACTCCACTAATGAGAGACTGGACGTTATGAACAGGAACATCCAGGAGCTTAAGGACAGCATCCACTACACTCAGAAGGACGTTGATGAAATTAAAATCAAAGTGCCCAAGCTCTCAATGGATCACAACACTCTGGAGAATGGCTTTCGCAAGATTTGTGACTGTCTTGTCACACTTGAGTCTAAAGCTGACTACCTCGAGAACCAATCCAGAAGGAACAATCTCATTTTTGATGGTTTGAAAGAATCTTTCCATGAAAAATGGGAGGATTCAGAGAAGCATGTCCGGAAACTTATCTCTGAGAAGCTGAATCTAGATGCCAGTGCCATGGCCATTGAGAGGGCCCATCATGTGGGGAAGCTGGGCTACAAGGAGGAAAGGCAGCGGCCTAGACCAATTGTGGTCAAATTTTTAAACTTTAAAGACAGAGAACTGGTTTGGAGGAAAAGGAAAGAGCTGAAAACCACTGCCCCAGGAGTGTACATCAAGAAGACTTCTCAGAGGTGGTAAGGCAAAAAAGAAAAGAACTTCTGCCCAAACTGAGAGAGGCATGGGACAAGGGGGACATTGCCTACCTCAAATATGACCGCCTTATCACCTACCCACCGAAAGGGCGTCACGATCAAAGGGAGAGCAGTGTGCCTTTCACATCCACCCCGAAGACGGATATGCCAATGTCTCAAGGTTGATAATCCCCACTTGCAAATTGTAAATTTTAAACTTAAATTTTTGCAGCTATTTTCTTTTTATGACCCTTAACCTACCAAAAAAGGTTTAAAATTTGCTCATTTAAATATCTGCAGTTTAAAAAATAAAGTCCATGATCTTTGCTCTGTTGTGCATGATAATAATATTCAGGTAATGGCTGTCTCAGAGACGCATTTAGATGACACTATAGAGGATGCAGCTATATCAATTCCAGGATACAATGTTTTCAGGTTAGATAGAGACAGGTTTGGAGGTGGGGTTGCTTTCTTTATACAAGATCATATTCCAGTAAAAATTAGAAAGGATCTTGGCATGACAGGAGTGGAAGCCCTTTGGCTCCAAGTGTATACTTCACATCACAGGCCTATACTAACATGCTGCTGCTATAGACCACCTAGTTCGAATATTGAATATTTGAACAATATATGTACTATGTTCCATAATGCAACAGATACTAGTAATGATATTTTTTTTCTTGCTGATATGAATATTGACTGGTTTTCTGATAACTGTTCATTGAAAATTGCTTTGTCTGATGCAGCTAATATATGCAATTTATCTCAAGTTATTAACTTACCCACTAGAATAAGCATTAATGGTTATGGCTCAATTACATCAACATGCATTGATCACTTTTTTACTAACAAAAATGAACAAAAATGCTCAAAAGCTGTATCATTACCTGTGGGTTTCAGTGACCACAATATTATTGCCTTGGCTGTAAAAACAAAGGCTCTCAAAGCAGGGCCTAAGGTCATTTACAAGAGAATTTACAGAACTTTTTCTGAAAGTGACTTTGTTTCTAGTGTGGAAAATATAGAATGGGATGTTATACTTGAGAGGCTGCATGCAGAACCTGCATTGGAGTCCTTTATGACGTTGTTTTCTACAGTATGTGACCAACATGCTCCAATTAAGAGGCTCTCTGTAAGATCGAAAAAAGCATTATGGCTGGATGAGGAATTAAGAAATTGCATGAAAAGAAGGGATCAACTGAAAAAGCATGCAATTAACTCTGGTTGTTTAGTAGACTGGAAAGCTTACCGCTTGCTAAGAAATAAGGTAACTAAATTAAATAGAAAGAAGAAAAAACAATATTATGAATCCAAATTCAATGAGTGCAATGGTGACAGTAAAAGACTATGGAGAACAATTAATGAAGTTATGGGCAGAAGTAAAAATGGTAAAACGCCTTCTTTTATAGAACACAATGGGATATTAATAACTAGACCCTATGATATAGCTAACTATTTCAACAAATATTTCTCACAAAAAGTTAATTCAATTAGGGATCAGCTGTTGCCGGGATGTTACAGGTCATCTATAGATAATATAAGAAATCACATTATGGTTAATAAAGATTGTTGTTTTGAATTTAAAATTCTTAGGGAGGTAGATGTGGAAAAACTTCTTCTTACAATTAAGTGTGACAAACCTTGCGGTTTGGATAATTTAGATGGCAAACTTTTAAAGCTTGCAGCAAAAGTAATAGCAAAACCACTATGTCATATTTTCAATTTATGTTTTAAAGGATCTATTTATCCAAATCTGTGGAAGATTGCAAAAGTCACTCTTCTGCCAAAAAACTGCAGAGAGCCACTCACAGGGCATAACAGCAGGCCAATAAGTGTGTTACCTGTGCTAAGCAAACTGTTGGAGGGAATCATGTTTCAGCAAATTCAGCATTATTTTGAAGCAAATAATATGAACTCTGATGTCCAACATGCATATAAGGGAGGCTACTCCACTAGCACTGCTCTGACATGTCTCACTGATGACCTGACCTGCTTACACAGATAGACAGGAAGTCAGTGGTAGGTGTTGTATTTCTGGACTTTAGTGTAGCCTTTGATCTGATTGACCATGAATTGTTACTCTTGAAGCTTTCAGCCTATGGTTTTAAAAACTCTGTGATTGATTTTATGAGAAGTTATATGACTGACAGGAGACAATGTGTTAAGTTTAATGGTGCTTTTTCAGATATAGAGACACTTCAGTGTGGTATTCCCCAGGGGAGCTGCCTCGGACCTCTCCTCTATTCTATTTTTGTAAACAATATGCCATATGTGTTAAGAAATGCGGGTATAGTAATGTATGCGGATGATACAACCATCTTTACATCTGCAAACAGTACTGAACAAGTTAATAAGACACTTCAAGATGAGCTAACACTGATAGCTGACTGGGTTACAGCAAACAAGTTAAAGTTGAATATTTTTAAAACAAAATGTATGGTACTTGGGTCTAACTACTCACTTCGATCTAATCAGAAGTTGGTCCTCTCATTACATGGTGCAGCTATTGAGTAAGTTAGAGAAGCCAAACTGCTGGGCATTACTATAGATGAAACATTATCTTGGTCTACTCATATAAACAATATAGTTAGTAAAATGAGTAAAAGTATCTCAAACATAAGAAAATGTGCATGTTTTTTAACTGACACAACAATCAAGCTTGTTATTCAATCATTAGTCTTATCCTACATTGACTACTGCCCTGCAATATGGTCTGGCACCTCAAAAAAAGAACTTGCTAAACTCCAGCTCGCTCAGAATAGAGCTGCACGACTGGCACCTCACTGTTCTATCAGGAATAATGTAACTGCTATGCATGATAAACTCTCCTGGATGAAAGTAGAGGAGAGATTGGCGTGCAGCCTTATCTTGTATTTGAATAATATCTGTAGTTCACGTAAACCCAGTAGCCTATTTTCTCTATTAGTACCTATCAAGATCACACATGATTATGAAACCAGACAGGCCTTAAGCTGTCGTTTCAGACCACCTAGACCTAGGACAAATGCACTGAAAAGAACTGTATTGTACAGAGCTATTGCATATTGGAATGGACTTCCATACTGCCTCATTCTTAAGTGTAAAAAATCAGGATTTAGAAGCGAATTGAAAAAAGCGGTTTTGAGTAAAGAAATTAGGTTAAATTTAGTTGACTGATGTCTGTAAAGCTGCAAAGTGCCTTATTTTTGGATTTTTAGTTTAAACTTGTAGAGAGACAGCTCTTAATGAGCTGATCTCTGAATGTGTCTGTGTGCGTACGTATGTGTAGGTGCATGTGTAGGTGCTTGTACTATGTATGTATACTTGTACTGTGTATGCATACTATATGACCCTTTAAGAATTTGATGTCTGTGAGAGGATGTGTGCATGCACACGTTATGATGTATGCTTATATCTATTTCTATTTTATGATTTGAGTTAGTTTTATGAGAATAATTTTTGCTTGTTTTATATTTTATGTTGTATTTTTCGTGATTTCTATTTTGGGAATTATTTTTTTAGGGACCCCAGGAAGAATAGTCGTCACCATGGTGACAACTAATGGGGATCCAATAAACAATAAACAATAAACACTCTCACGCTTTCCTGACATTCTACATTTTTCCTATCAATAAAAAAGGGAAAAATCTTTAAAAAAAAACACTTTTTCATATTTTTAACCTTTTACACACACAGCCCTAACTACTATCTTTCAGTGCTTTTCTGTTTTGTGCAAAATTAAAAAACAAGCTTGAAGTAAGTTAAAAGTGCTTTGGTCATCACAATGAACATGAAGTTTACTTTTACTGTTCTCAAAGGTGTGTTGTATGGCAATGCATTTAAGCCATCACTTAACTGCAGTGTAAAAGTAATGAGAAAGGGTCAAGATATGTAAAATTAGATATACGTGTCCTCGGTGCGCATTTGTGTTGATATTTACCTTCCAGTAGATGCTTGAGGTCCCACAGGATAGAGTAGTGCTCACGGCGGATTGCCAGGAACACAATGCTGGCCTTCCCCACAGCGTCTTCATGGTGTGTCACATCCACTACATGAGGAAATGACTGGGCTGCCAGCTTGGGATGGCGGCTGCCCACCACCACATGGAAGCCACAGCGCAGTAGGCGGATGGTCAGGCACTTGGAGAAGTCACCTGAGCCCAGGATGGCCACTGTGGGCTGGGCAGGTAGACAGGCAGTCTCTGCATCTCCATCGCCGCTCTTTGTTCCATTTGGTAGAAAAGAGGTCTGTTTGTGTCGGGGGTGTTGGGAGGATGGGGCTGTGAGGAACACAGGGCCCCTGCTGCTGCCCATCATGGAGATGGAGTCCATCCTTCTTTCCTGTCACTTCTTCTTGCTTAGGAGGCTTTCAGTGGGTCTAAGTGAGGTAAGAGGAAAGGAGAAGGAGGGCAGGATTTAAGCATCATTAAATAATTGGTTTTCTTAGGCATTTATTTTTGGCATTATAGAGATAAGGTAGAATGACTACGCATGAGCAAAAATAATAATCCCGATTATTTTGATTGATATTGGAATCATTATTTAACCTGATTACTCAATGGCCTTTAGAACATCATACAGTTATTGAACATTAACTCTGGTGTTTATTTTTAACACTGGATGCCCTTTAACTTTAAATATAAGTGAACTGAAAAACAATGAAAGCTTTGTGGTGCAACCATGACTACGCAACACGTCTTGCACATTAACTGTACTTTGTTCACGTTCATATAATAATAAAACCTAACCCACCTAGTATAATTTTAACAATACATAACAATTACTGTATCAGCAAAATAAATTTTGAGTTGGGATCAATGATTGTTTCACTATAACTGAGGAGAGACTCATTATCTGTTTAGAAGCGGCTGGGAGTGTTACTACAATGAGTAAAGTGGGTCCACCTTTACAGTTCACCTAAGGAGCCTGGTGTGTTTCCTGTGGGAAGCTAACTCAGCTTGCTAACTTCTGTGCCAACTTCTGTCACTTAAATCCACATCTGACATGTCTGTAGTCATTTATTCTCTGACAAATAGCCTCAAATGTTGACATATCACACAGCCCTGTTTCACATTAAACCCTCTGCTCCTCTTACTGCAGAATCACTATCACCACCACCGGCACATACTGCTCTCTGCTCTCCCTGCTCACGCTAGTTGTCACTCGAACTCTCTGTCACGCTGCACATGCTGTCTGGAAAAAAGATGAGAAGTTTCACAACAACCAGAGGCAGTGTGCTGTGGCTCTCTGTTTTCAACCTGTGCTGACACTTGTTTGGACTCTGGGGGGGATTTTCGAGCAGGAGGAAAGGGTGTGTTTGATTTACAGAATAAAAGACAAAATGGGAGCAACATTGTTACGCTCATCATGCCGCACATAATCGTTTTATCTCGATTATCTTGTTTTGAAAATCGAGGGAAACCAAAATCGTAATCCAAATTAAAATCTGATTAATAGCTCAGCCCTAACACATGCCCCATCTGGAAATGTTAAACATATTACAACACGGTAGTGCCACCATGTGGTCAGTTATTGTAAGTTACTGTATATATTTTAGCTAATAATTCATAAACCATGAGGCCATTAAAACAATCTTTGCACAGTGTATTTCTTGGATGTTGGCAATTCAACTAATATGGGCCATGCCCATTGGTGCCTAGATGTCTTTGCTATTTTTTTTTATTTTGGCACGTTTCATTTTATCGTCACCAAACTTGGTACATACACTATAGATGACCCTGAACGAAACTCTTGAGTAATGGTATTACTTACTGTTTGTCTGTAATTGGTTACCAGACTTGCAAAGGTATGGATTGATGCACTTAACACACCACCACACTTCAACTCTGAATTGAAAAGTTGGGTTACTTGGGCTGGTCCAGTGCAGTGCACAATCTTAAACCAGTTTAATTTATGCAAACCAGCTGAACCAGCATTTGTTATTATGTCGTTCTGGCACTTTTAACAGTAGCCGAAGTCACAGTCGCTAAATCCAACTCAAACTACATTAGTAAAAAGCAATATGGCAGCATGATTAATATAGTGTCATGTTTGTAAACTCACTAATGGAGCAACAAGTGTCATATAGGTCATGTGTAATTTACTGACAAGCCAAGGCGGCCAGTTACCACGGATACGGATTAGTTTCACATTATAATGTGAAAAGTTTTACATTATAACGTGATAATTTATACTGTATGTCAGCAGAAATCGACAGTGAAGATGGTGTTTTGATGATTATATTGAATCTACATCACGTTTTACTGCAGTTTAAGTTACTGCACAGAGATTAGGAAATACAAAGACGTCTGTTTTACTCCAACTTCCCCGCTTCCCTTTCAAAACAAAAGCCCTCTGACAGGCCTCAGTTGCTAATACAAGACATTTGATTTTGAAACATTTACAGGACTGTGTTGTCGGCTGTGCAGGAGCTTGTACGACTTCATAAATGAGAGGAATTTGTGCTTATAAATATGAAAATACAATACCAATATCTGCGAGCAGTAACGCAGCAGCAACATTGCAACAACGCTGTATGTGTTCAGACCAAAAGCATGAAACACACTGCAGCTTGGCGAGGCTGAAGTCATACAGCTGACATACAATAAAAATTATCACGTTATAACATGAAACTGATCCATATTTTTTTATTCTAGAGTGTCAGCAATATGCTTCTGTAAGTTACAGCAACATGAAAGAGATTAAATTTCAGCAGAGGAGGGAGGGGGTAATGAGAGGAGAAACAAGTTATTGGCTGGACCGCAGCATGTGAGATCAGCCTTATAAACACAGGGCTCTGTGAGTGAGTGACTTAGTGATAAGAGTTGATACAGTTGCACCACTGGTCAGTGTGACTGAGGATGTGACGTTGCCATTTCTCTATTGGGCGTTGTTCTTTCAAAGGCGTGGACACGGTGGACACGGTGGACACGGTGGACACGCTGACAGAAGCTGACGGTCCTGTATTACTGTAAAGTTATTCCTCATACTCTGTAAGCAGTGTAACATGGCAGCATGGTGGAAATACAAAGCTAGACAGCTATAGAGCCATCCACGATCATTATGTCAGTTTTGGACAGAGGACAGAGGATCACCTAATCAGTTTGTTTGAAAACAGCCATGTCTGTAAAACATGAGCCTTACATTTATTTAGATGTTATTTATGGGTGGTGCTGTTGTTATGAATATTTTGTGTTACAGTGTTGGACGGGGTGCCACCACAATGACAGAATTCTCAGTTTGTTAATTAACGGCGATACAATTCACAAACTATCGGTATCAGCGGAGCTTGGCTCTTATTGCGATTTGCCTTAGAGGGCTTTACAGCATACGAGATCCCTCTGCCCTTAGACCCTCACATTATCTAAGGAAAAACTCCCCCCAAAAAACCCTGTAACAGGGGGAAAAATGGTAGAAACCTTAGGAAGAGCGACTGAGGAGGGATCCCTCTTCCAGGACAGAAAGACATGCCATAGATGTTGTAAATAACAATTAAATGATTATTACATGTAATGACAAAGAGGAAAGAGAAAGAGAGAGAGAAAGAGAGAGGGGAAGAGAGAGGGGGGGAGAGAAGCACAGCAATAATGGTAACAATAGCATATCATATAAAAATAGTGATAGACGTAAAATTACTAAATGAACTGTATGATAGCATGTGATGTTACATGTTATGTATATGTTGCAAATATCGTAGGTGTTGATAAGAGTCCCATGTGTATATTAAAACTGGAGGTATGACGCATAATAACGGCAGTAGAAGGTCAAGTCAAGCAGGATCATGCAACCAAGGCCCACCACACAGGCGCAGCCTCAGACAGGACCACAGCAACAGCACAACCAAGACCACAATCAAGGCGAGCCCAAGGTACAGCATCAGTGCAGCCACAGCACTAGCACAGTCAAATGTAAGGCCATCACCACAATCCAGGCACAGCCAAGATTGCAGCCAAGATCTGGGAAAACTACGAAGCAAGGCAGCACGAATGCTCCAGAGAGGCAACCGAGTTAGTGTAATGCAGTAAAAAGACAAGAGCGCTTGCAGATGGAGGGAGCAAGAGAAGGAAGAAGGAGCTCAGTGTATCCTAGAAAATCCCCCGGCAGACAAAACCTATGTCAGCCGCTGTGTGGCTGTGTTGGACTGTTCTCTATTTAAACATATATTTAGGCTATATGAATTTTGGGCTGGACCACAACAACGTGCTTCATACACCTCTGGTTTGCAACATGGGGGTCCCGAACCCTCTGTGAGTCACCAAAGCATCCCAGTGGGTCGAAAGGCCTTCTTCATTTTAAAGGCTGTTCAAAAACTTAAAAATAAAATAAGACAAAATAAAACAAACCACCAAAGATAATTAAATGCAGCTGTATTTTTGAAGTTTAGATTATTGTTCAACATAAACTTTTTAAATCACAGTAAAGACCTGAACACAAAGCCTTCACTCTATGCTAGACAGCTTCAACCTGTCAAAGAAAAGATGGCCAAGCTACACAAATTTCTCACAAACAAAGACTTTAAAGAATGTATTATTGTGAGTTTATTAAATCCTATAAAAAGTGTAAACAAACACCAAGAAAACCATTTCTGATGCAATATTCACAGAAAATAATATGCTAAAAATTTGTCATAATTGCCTATCTAACCCAAACTTCCTGCAGTAGGCATTTGGGTTATTTGTACAGTTTATTTGAACAGTTTATTTGCTGTTACGTTTAGAATTTTAACATAATATGAAATATCCCTGAAATACTTCAGTTTACTCAGTGAAAGTGAATAAGTCCCTGAAGGAGAAAGGTTGAGAACCCCTGTACACTGTCCAGCCAAATACTAGGTTTTAATCTAGTCTTGTTCTCTTAAAAAGACAAAATCCAAACATTTTGTATTCAAAGCCGACAAAAGAGCTGTCCTTACTGGCCGCAAGTATGTGAGCTCAACTTTCATTGGACAGCAGACTCATTAATTGGAGATGACTAATTATTTACGTGCATGAAACTTCCTTATTACACTTCAAAAGCCTTAATACAGTGTCAGATGGCTGGAGGGAGATGGCTGGAAGGCTGAAGGTTTTTGCTGAGATAAATGATTATTGCAAAAATCAAGCAAGTTCAATGTTACTTGCTGTTGGCTATTTTGTATGTAATTTCTAGTAAACACACTAGAAAAGTGTGTTCTCTGATATAAAAAGTAACATTACAAACGAAGGAAGAGACGGAGTAGGTTACTTATCCATCTCTTAAGTGTTTAAGCCTCTGGTCTGGTCTCCAGCGCAAAGCTGATAGCTGTGTGGTTTGTTTACATGAAGTAACAGAAGTGCAT
Organism: Plectropomus leopardus; assembly: GCF_026936395.1. Classification (NCBI taxonomy): domain Eukaryota; kingdom Metazoa; phylum Chordata; class Actinopteri; order Perciformes; family Serranidae; genus Plectropomus; species Plectropomus leopardus. The sequence continues at coordinate 424,457 of NC_142196.1, forward strand.
ATTCAGTGGATTTAGTGTAAAAACAGAGCTCCAGTGTTACGGGATGCTACATGATAGTCAGACACTCGTTTTCTGTTGAGAAGCAGTGTCATTTGTTTCCACTCAGGACTGACTGCTGAATCATGTGGAACACCTTGTAAAATCAGGTAAACTGGTCCTGTCCAGTGTTTGGCTTATTATCAAACTGATTTGAAAATGTTCACATCCTAAAAAACAGCTTAAATGGTTGCTCAAAATGCCTTGTATAAACCCTGGTATAAACTGAATTTGCAACTGTAATTCAACATTTTATGTTACCGGCCAGCCCCATATGTTTCCTGTGGAAAAACAGCCAAGTTAACATAAAAAAATCATACATCAAGTAACTATGAGCGGTACCCCTGGCTTACAGCTTCCGAGGGGCGCTGCAAATTGTTCTGCTGGGAATGCCTTTTGTCTGCAAATGATCAATTTGGTGTTTGGAGCTACACTGGATTTGCGAACTTAAATTGTTTAACCAAGGCAGCAACAAGACACCAAAGCACGTCTGGACACTTGCAAGCTACCGTGCTTTTAAAAACTTTTGGGGACACCAGAGTGGATACACAGCTCAACAAACAGGTGCGCAGGGAAAGAGAGCTCCACGATGAAATGGTGAAGAAAAATAGGGAGATACTAAAAAGACTGATTGATTGTGTCGTGTTCCTGGGTAAACAGGAACTTTCATTTAGGGGACACGATAAAAGCACTCAGTCCACAAACAGAGGCAACTACATGGGACTTCTTTCTTTTCTTGCCAAGCATGACACAGACTTGCATAACGCCCTGTCTACTAACAGAGTGTTTACTGGGACATCTGGCAAAATACAGAATGACCTAATTTATAGTATTGCGGAAGTGATGGGAGAAGAGATCAAAACGGAGATCAAAAAAGCACCTTTCGTCGCTGTAATGGTGGATGAGACAACAGACGTGGGTAATGCACGTCTCGCACTTGTCCTGAGCTATGTAACGACATCAGGTGTCAAGGAGCGTTTTGTCAAATATGAGGATGTAACTAGTGGCAGGCGAGCTGATGACATTGCTGCTCTTATCTTTTCTTTCCTCAAGGAATATGAATGTTGTCTGGACAAAGTTGTGGCACAGTGTTACGATGGCACAGCAGTAATGGCATCTTGACTAAATGGGGTGCAAGTGAAAGTTAAGAGGAGGGCACCTATGGCCTTATTCATTCACTGCTATGCACATTGCTTAATTTAGTACTGACTCAAGGAGCCTCAAAGCTTAAAAAATGCAAGGTGTTTTTTGCCAACCTGAATGCCCTCGCTGCGTTCTTCTCCAGATCCCCAAAGCGCACTCAACTACTGGATGAAATGTGCAAGCGGCATCTTCCTCATGTTGCACCAATGCAGTGGCAATATACTGTACATCAAGACTGGTGAATGCAGTCCATGAGAAGAGGGTTGCGCTAAAGGAGTTGTTTGATCACATACTGGAACACCATGCAAGGCGACCTTCGCGCACACTACCAACAACTCCACAGCAACATTCTGGACAACATTCTTTGCCAGATACGGAATCAATTTCAAGACTATTGAATCAAGAAAAACTGTTGTTTCTCTCCCTTCTGGATCCCCAGCACTTTCAGACATACCGGAGAAAGTTTCCACAAACAGCCTTTTCCAGCTTAACACAAACGGTGCACTGTTCGATCTGCCCCGACTAAAAACAGAACTGACTTTGAAGGGAAAAGTCCAGCTGATCTCCTTGATTTTCTTAGGAGCAAAGAACTGAGTGAGAGTATGGAACAGCTTTATGCACTGGCTTGTTTGGCTGTGACAATCCCTGTGTCCACTGCTTCTGTTGAGCGGTCATTTTCGGCCTTAAAGCAAATCAAAACATACGCCAGAAACACGACTGGACAGACGCGGCTTTCAGCATTGGCCTCCATGTCGATAGAAAAGGATTTGTTTTTGGAACTGAAACGCACAGATAAACTGTACAACCAAGTCACTGAAGTCTTCTTGAGGAAAGAAAGGAGAATGGATTTTGTGTTGAAATAAGTGTTTTGGGGGACAGCCGTTTTAGTGAGTGCAAGCATTTTATTTATTTAATTTTTCATATTTAATATGTTTTTGTAATTTTATTTTGTTCATATCAAATCAATGACAACAAAATAAAATGACAAATATACTAAAAATGAAAACATAAATTCTTGCTCTTCTGCAATGTATGTAAATAATGTGGCGCACTGACGCAGCTGTGTGATTGTAGTGGAAGTACAAAAAGAGAATTGTTTCATTGTGTCGCTGTCGCATGTGGGCCTATTCTCAAGAACAAATGTGACAGTCTTGTTGCTGTCTTTTTTATATTTAACTGCAGTTTCACAATTTAGTGTACAATCTTGTTAAAGCTTGCCTATTCTTGGTCAAGTCAAGTCAATTTTATTTATAGAGCCCACTATCACAAAACATGGTTTGCCTCAGAGGGCTTTACAGTGTATGACATCCCTCTGCCCTTAGACCCTCACATCACCCAAGGAAAAACTCCCGAAAAAGAACCCCTGTAACGGGGGGAAAAAAAATTAAGAAACCTCAGGAAGAGCGGTAGAGGATGATAAGGGATCCCTCTTCGAGGATGGACAGATGAGCAATAAATGTCGTAAATAACAAATGAAATACAATCATGGCAAAAAAGGAAAGGGGGGGGGGGAGGGGAGGCACAGCAATAATAGAAACAGATGCCATATTACAATAACGGTAGGTGTGAAATTATTAATTGCACTCTATGATGATGTTGAGGGTGATGATAACAGTCTCATGCATATGTTGATAGGGAGGTGTCCAAAGGCAAGATCACAACATCGGCGCAATCACAGTATCAGTACAGCCACAGCACGAGCACAACCAAAGGTAAGGTCGTAGCATCAGCACAGCTATCACCACAGTCAGGCACAGTCAAGGTTATGGCCAGAATCCAGGAAACTAGGAAACAAGGGTGCAGGAATGCTCCCGAGAGGCAACAAGATTAGCATAGTGCAATTCAACAGACCCAGGCTCTGTAATCGTGAGCCCCAGGTAGTGAGAGTACCACATGGCTATCACAGATGTAAGGCTAAGCTAAACTACTGAGGCTAAGCTAAGCTTGCAAATGGCAATGCAGTTAACAGACATGTATGATTTTCTGATGGCGGCATTGAGAGAAGGAAAAGGAGCTCAGCATATCAGAGGAAGTCCCCCGGCAGGTTAAACTTATGTCAGCCTAACTATGGACTGATCCAGGCAACCTGAGCCAGCCCTAATTATAAGCTTTATCAAAGAGGAAGGTCTTAAGTCTACCCTCCCTTAAAAGTTGAAACGGTTTCTGCCTCCCTGACTGAAACTGGAAGATGGTTCCATAGGAGAGGAGCGTGGTAGCTGAAGGCTCTGGTTCCTATCCTACTTTTGGAAACTTTGGGAATCACAAGTAACCCTGCATTTTCAGAGTGCAGTGATCTTGAGGGTTGGTAAGGTACTATGAGCTGTGACAGATAGGATGGAGCCTGACCATTTAGAGCTTTGTAAGTAAGAAGAATCCAGGATTTCACAGGGAGCCAGTGCAAAGAAGCTAAAACAGGAGAAATATGATCCCTTTTCTTGCTTTCCGTTAAAACAAGAGCAGCGGCGTTCTGCACCAGTTGGAGAGACCTAAGAGATTTGTTGGGGCAACCAAATAATAGGGAGTTACAGTAATCCAGCCTAGAGGTGACAAATGCATGTATTAATTTTTCAGCATCTGTTTGGGACAGGATATGTCTAATTTTTTTGAAAGAAAGCCGTCCTTCAAGTTTGTTTTATATGAGAGGCAAAAGATAAATTCTGATCAAATAAAACTCTGAGGTTCCGTACAGTATTGCTAGAGGCCAAGTTAATGCCATCTAGAGAAATTACATTGATGGAAAAGAAGCTTCTGAGGTGTTTGGGGCCAAGAACAATAACTTCAGTTTTGTCTGAATTCAACATCAGGAAATTACGGCTCATCCAGGCTTTTACATTCTTAAGACATGTTTGAAGTCTAGATAGCTGATCAGTTTCATCTGGTTTCATAGATAGATATAATTGCATATCGTCAGCATAACAATGGAAATTTATAGAGTGTTTTGTAATTATGTTGCCTAGAGGAAGCATGCATAAAGTAAAAACGATTGGTCCAATGCACCGAACCTTGTGGCATTTCAAAGCAGACGTTAGTATGTGTGGAGGGTTGATCATTGATGTGAACAAATTGGGAACGATCTGATAAGTATGACATAAACCAGGCTAGTGACGTTCCTTTAAGGCCAATTAAGTTTTCCAGTCTGTGCAGTTAGATTTGATGGTCAATGGTCTCACATGCGGCACTGAGATCTAATAGGATTAAAACAGACACCAGACCCGTGTCAGAAGTGATAAATAAGTCGTTATTAATTTTTGCAAGTGCCATCTCTGTACTATGATGAACTCTGAAGCCTGACTGAAAGTCCTCGAATAAACTATTATCTTGAAGAAAGTCGGAGTTGATGAGCAACCACTCTCTCAAGGATTTTAGAAATAAAGGGGAGATTAGATATCGGTCTATAGTTAGCTAAAATCTCAGGATCGAGAGTGGGCTTCTTTAGAAGAGGTTTAATGACAGCTACTTTAAAAGACTGAGGTACATAGCCTGTTAATAAAGACGCATTGATTATATCTAATAAAAAGTTGTCTAATAGGGGCAAAACTTCCTTAAGGAGCTTACTTGGGATGGGGTCTAGCAGGCATGTTGATGGCTTAGATGCAGAAATCAAAGTATAGAGTTGATAAAGGTCAATGGGGGAGAAATGGTCCAAATAAATTTCAGGCCTTGCTGCCATAGCCAGGCTATCTGTGTCCGGGGTCAGGTCAGGTAAGGGTAAGAGGTGAGGGATTTTATATCAAATAGTTTAATTTTATCATTAAAGAAAGTCATAAAGTCGTCACTGCTTAGGGCCGAAGGAATACAAGGCTCTATGGAGCTGTGACTCTGAGTCAGCCTGGCTACAGTGTTGAAAAGAAACCTGGGATTGTTTTTGTTTATTCTCAATTAATGATGAATAATAGTTTGCCCTGGCATGGCGGAGGGCCTTCTTATACATTTTAAGACTGTCCAGCCAGACTAAACGGGACTCTTCCAGTTTGGTTGAACGCCAGTGTCTTTCAAATTTTCGCAATGTTTTTTTCAATTTGCGAATCTGGAGGTTAAACCATGGAGCTAATTTTCTTTTTTTCATTATTTTCTTCTTGAAGGGTGCAACAGTGTCGAGAGCTGATTGCATTGAGCCAGTAGCATTATCGATGAGACGGTCAATTTGACAATGACTTAAGTTAGTAGTAGTGTTTTCAGTCACTGTAAGACATGGTAATGATGTCAAAGCAGAAGGAATCAGTTTCTTAAATTTAGCAACTGCAGAATCAGATAGACATCTAGAATAGTAACTCTTACTGAGAGGCTTGTAGTTGAGTAATAAAAAATTGAAAGTTATTTAATAATGGTCTGACAGAGCAGGAATCTCAGGAAAGACTAAATCTTCAATATCGATGTCGTATGCAAGGACTAGATCGAAGGTGTGATTGTAGTGGTGGGTGGGTTTATGTACACACTGACTGAAGCCTATTGAATCCAAAAGTGTGGAGAAAGCAGAACTAAGGCTATCACTATTAACATCCATGTGAATGTTAAATTTCCCTACAATAATAATTTTGTCTGATTTAAGCACTAAACTTGATATAAGCTCAGAGAATTCAGATAGAAATTCAGAGTATGGGCCGGGGGCGCAGTACACTACACTAGAATTGGCTGTAGAGTTTTCCAGGATGCATGAGAAAGACTAAGAAAAAGGCTTTCAAATGAACTATAGTTTAGCTTAGCCTTAGTGTGAATTGCTAAGCTTGAATCAAAATAGCAGCGACTCCCCCTCCTCAGCCAGTGTCCCAGGCAACGTGACTATTTATATGACCAGCAAGAGTGGATTCATTCAGGCTAACGTACTCATCAGGACAAAGCCAGGTCTCAGTGAGGCATAATAAATCAATATCAATATTAAATCAGTGACTAAATGAGCTTTGGTTGATAAGGATCTAACGTTCAAGAGACCGCATTTAATTCTCCTGTTACGATGCTGTTTGACAGGAGATGAGTTAGTTTTTAGGAGATTTTCTTGTGCAACTCCCCTTTTGTTTATTTTAGCTTTAAACAAATGAAGTGGTCGGGGGACAGACACCGTTTTTTTATAACATTTACATTAGACTGCGAGACTGCGACTCTGCACCCTGGTTCCAACTCTGGTTTTGTCATGGCTTTGGGCCTCTAATAAAGTCGACCAGATTCCTAGAGAGTAGAGCAGCTCCATCCAAAGTGGGATGGATGCCGTCCACCGACTCTATGTTAATTTTAGTGACCTCCGATTGCCGTAACCGGGTGTCATTGCCGCCGACATGAATAACAATCTTACTGTATTTACGTTTAGCCTTAGCCAGCAGCTTCAAATTTGACTCGACATCACCCGACAAGGCCTTGGTGTGAAATGCACGGCCCGCCAGGTGCTAGGTGCTACATATCTACAAACTTCACATGTAGGTAGGCATTGGCGTTTAAGCAATGTTCAGTTGATATTAAGGAGCCCAAAGTATGCAAAGAAAAATATCCCCCACACCATCATACTACCACCACCAGCCTGAACTGTTTATACAAGGCAGGATGGATCCATGCTGTCATGTTGTTTATACCAAATTCTAACCCTACCATCTGAATGTCGCAGCAGAAATCGAGACTCATTAGACCAGTCAATGTTTTTCCAGTCTTCTATTGTCCAATTTTGGTGAGCCCTCGCGAATTGCAGGTTCCTCTTCTTAGTTGACAGGAACTTCAGCAGGTCGTCTTGACCATACATGCCTAACCATCTACACATGCCCAAATGCATCATTGAGTTGCCATGTGGTTGGTTGATTAGCTATTTGCGTTAACAACCAGTTGAAAAGGTGTACCTAATAAAGTGGCCAGTGAGTATATATATATATATATATATACACATATACATATATATATACACACATACATATACTATTACAGACATATATATATATATATATATATATATATATATATATATATTTTTTTTTTTTTTTTTTTTTTAAGGTATAACACTGTTCGACTGATGCCTGACACTAATGTACAAATAGCATGATGACGTCATCAAACTAAACCAACATTTTTTTGCCCCCCAATGTCGAACCCAATTTAGAAACTTTGAAGCTTCAAACCACGATCTCCCTTTGATGGCATGTTAAGAGAACATGGAACACTGAATTAGGGACAATCGTGTTTGTTTGATCTTTAAATGATTCAACAGCTCAGTCATTAATTCATTAAGTGAAGCTATCTAGCAGAATTTCGGGAGCAGGACCACACCTCAACCGAGCCTCAGCCGCGCCTCTTCTGGCTTAAATATCCTCCTAACCTGCTCTTCCTTTTTCGTTCTTGTATTCTGCACCCCTCCCCCCCTCCCTTAATCTCTTTCCTTTTTCCTCCTTCTCTCTCTCTCTAGGGTCCTAGGGGTCTGTCGTGCCTGGGAGCCACGGCGGATTCCCCACCGAAGCTTCCCCACACCGCACTCAACCATCCATCCCACAATAATTCAACATCAATGTTGATACCAATTTGCATTAATGTCAATAAATCGTCAAAATGATTCTCCTGTTGAGGTGTGGTCCTTGCTAGTGAAATCATGAATGTAACCTGCAGATATTCATTTTAAAAACGATTGTCCAACTGTGCTGCCATGCTTTCCCTGCTCTTTTGCTGCTTGTTTCTTTGGTGCCATATTGTCTACAGTGATGGCTTGTTCTGGAGTATTGCGGCTAACATGGACTCACAGCATCTTTAATGTCTTTAGGCAACAAAAATACTTAAATGTCTGTAATATGACAGGGTGGCACACAATAGCATAAATCATGCTGCTTTCACTTCAGAATAAAATGTCCAATTTTAGCTTAATTTTTGTCCCATTCTACCTGAGTGCATCAAATGCTCAGAACAATTTCCCATAAAAGCAAAGAGTGTTGTGAAAATGTTTTGATTATTTGTTAAACATTTCATAAAAAGCTATACCTAGTCACCAAACACATGTTTGTCCCATTTTACCTGATGTCACAAATTACCTGACTTCACCCTAAGTCAATAAGAACACATTTCGGGTTGCAAAGCTGCAAAAGACGGGCAGCTGTGCAGAGGACTCTACCAAAGTCATCATCTGCTGACACAGCTCGGTAAGAGCCGATCACCGGACATCTGAGCATCAGGAAGGCTGCGTCTTCTAATGACCTTCTGTCTGCGGAGACAGTGATCTTGTGAAGGACACGGCCGTGTGTGTGTGTGTGTGTGTGTGTGTGTGTGTATGTGTGTGTGTGTGTGTGTGTGTGTGTGCACCTGTAGCGTTGCATCAGGGCCAGCCGCTGCTCTACCACACACACGATACACACACACCACAGCAAGCACACGCACACGTACCGAGATGAGACAGATGAGCAGCCACACTGTCACTACATACACCGTGTGAGTGTGACGTGTGTTACCGACCTGTCATGGAGCTCCACAAGAACGCTGCTGCTGTTGATGCTGAGCCGCAGACCAGATGCTAGCTGCCGGTGCTCATCCTGTCCACTCAGTCTCCGCTGTCTCAACACATGCTGCGTTCACGTCCCGTGTGGAAGATCGGAGACGAAAGGTTGCCGCTGAAAATAACGTGTCTTGGTAACACTTAAGATTTCAGCCAGCAAAGTCCGTGTGACGCACTGGCGGTGGGGCGTTTCTGTCGCGCAGGACAGGAATGCCCACGTACACCGTTGGTTTACGTAAGACAGAAACGCCCCCTTTCCCTTCTTTTTTCTTTGGTATTAGCTCAGTAAATAGACGGGCTAGCTGCTGCTGTACAGATACAAAGCGTTAGATGTGCCGCCCCCACTGAAGGCAGAAGCAATCCATGGCTGTCCGCCAGTACATCCATGCTCTCCACTGACAGTGCTGCTGAAGGTTCCTCTATGTCACTTGTATCTGCTGGCAAACAACATAACAACACTTCAGCGCTTCTGTGTGGTGGGATGCACCACCAATAACAGGCTAAAGTGTCCAGTACTTTTTAACAAGCTGCAAAAAACAAAAAACTGAGCTTTAAGCAAAAATATCAGCAGCAAGATATGAGAAACCAAGGGATCCTGACACTCAATGTGCTGTTTTGTATGTAGACATAGGTATAAAAAGTTATGAGACACAATTGATCATACAATATTGTTGACTTGAAACATAAGGTTAAGTATAAGCTCCCCCCCCAAAAAAAAAATTCATGCGTGAAATAGAGTTTGTTTTTTGTTTTTTGTTTTTTTTGACAGAGAAAAACTCTTCTTTTCACAAAAACCTTTTAGTTTTCTCCATGTGTGGAGCCCAGTGAAAAAAAAATAGGGCAGAAGCTAAGGTGTTTCTTTTTGAAACACCTTAGTTTCAAAACACCTTTGTTTCATGGGGCGGCTGTGGCTCAGAGGTAGAGTGGGTCGTCCACTAATCGGAAGGTCAGCAGTTGTCGAAGTATCCTTGGGCAAGATACTGAACCACAAATTGCTCCTGATGCTGCGTCATCGGAGTGTGAGTGTGTGTGAATGATTACTGAGTAGCAGGTGGCACCTTGTATGGTAGCCTCGGCCACCAGTGTGTGAATGTGTGTGTGAATGGGTGAATGTGACATGTAGTGTTAAAGCGCTTTGAGTGGTCAATAAGACCATTTACCATTTTGCAATACTAATTTTGACCACAAGAGGCATAAACGCACCACCACCGATCTCTTTTTATTTGTCTCTGCACTCTAAACACAACATGTGTCTCTTATGTGTCAGCAGGTTACGTAACATGACTGTCACGTCTTTCTTTTGGCCATGATTGTGTCATACTTGGCACTGATCTGCCATTAGTGCCACAGGTCGAAAACTGTGTACTGTCGGCAAGTCAGACAGAGGATTAACATTTTTTGGCCTCATACAGACAGAATAAGCACTGCGTCCGTGTGCTCTGATAAATAAATGTATTCTTTAACTTCGAAACAGTACCCTTATGTTGCCAGGATAAATTAATTAATTTTATACTATATAATTCTGCCCGATGACAGCTGGGATTGGCTCCAGCCCCCCTGCGACCCTTACAAGGACAAGCGGTTACAGACAATGACTGACTGACTGACTGACTATACTATATAAAAAAACAAATCACCTCCTCAGAATTTTTAACAGCCCCCTCAGTTAGTTTACACCTCTAGGATGAAATTGTTGGACCTGCAAGTCAAATGTGGACCTTCCTGTGGAATATGAAACAATCAAAAAGGAGCTGACGGGCCTGAGAGGTGATTTAGATTGATCAAAGTTGTTCAACTGTTAATTGAAGGGCTGATTAAATAAGCATTGCATTATGATTGCAGTATTCAATAAACAGCGTCCAATTCTATATCACCATAACTATGAATGATAACCATAGTCATTTATATTGCCAAGATCAAAATGCATTAAAAGTGCTTATTCTGTTTGTTATAGCTACCAATACATATAGAAAAAATAATATTATTCCCTGCAAGTTTCCAAAAGCCCCACTGACAATACGCGAACACACTGTATTACAAATAGTGTCCTGAGCAGATGTACATATTGACCTAAAGCAGAGGTTACCATGAACCCTTATTATGAGGAACACAGCTCAACAGTTGAATGCTCACCCTGCTGGAGGCTTCTGGTAATTACTACTGTTGATGTTAGAGTTTGCATTTTGCATTTTGCAGTTTGAAGATAAAACATGAGAAAACAAACGCCCTGTACTGTAACTGCTGCAAGTGATGGTGACCACTATGACAATAACTTTTTATGTAACATGAAAGTGTTCATATATCAGAATTGAATAACTGTACATATGAGGCCATAAAATGTTATTCTTCCATCTGACTTGCTGACAGTACACAATATTCCACCCGTGGCACTAACAGCAGATTAAAGAACCCCACACCCCAAACAAAATGTTGTTTCTTGCAAAAAAACAAAAAAATGTCACAAAAAAGTATTTTCTTGCCAAAGCAACCCCGCAATTTCACACATGAAAAAAAAAAATCACTGAAAAATGGCTGAGACACAAATAATTCAGACCCTGGACTGTTTCAATCAGTGGGATCAATGGATCACCAGAAAAAAAAAAATCTCACTTACCCCTCAGGGCTTCCGCAGTTTTCACTGAGTGATTTTCTGGTGATAACATTCCAAGAAGCATGGCGATGGATGTTCACAACATTAGCTGCTTCTATGCAGCCACCACACTAGCCGTCATCCAATCCAAGGTGACAGACGCATGTTATGTGAGTGATAATGTAAAGGTAAGCCCCTTATGGGAGCGATTTCTGGGAGGTGATAGTCCACAATTTCACAGCAGAATTGTGAATTCAAACCTTTTCATGATCAGCTTTTTAAGAGTTAGGGTTAGGGTTAGGGCAATCCAGTCACACCTCTTGTAGCGCCTGGAGGCAGTTCCTTCTGACAAGTGACCTAGAAAAGCCAAAAAAAAAGAGTTTCCATTGCAATTTTGCAAAATATGGCTTTTGTGCATTGGCTCAAATGCCATCTCATGCCAGCTTAAAAACATTTTTTGCCAAAAAAAGGAGGCTTTGGGTTTGTTTGTTTTTTTTCGAAATTGACATGTTTCTATTAGCCATATTTTATATAAGCAATTTCAGTTTGCAGGTGGCATGGTGGTGTAGTGGTTTGCACTGTCACCAAACAGCAAGTGGGTCCCCGGATCAAACCTGGATTGGGGCGAGGTTTACTTTGGAGCATGTCAGTGTGGGTGTTCTCTGGGTTCTCTTGCTTCCTCTCACATTTCCTAGACATGCAGGTTAGGTTAATTGGTAAATGTAGAAATTAAATCAATTCCCGTAAAAATTAAATGAATTGCCCATTGATGTGAATGTGAGTGAGAAAGGTTGTCTGTCTATATGTGTTTGCTACGCAATACTCTGGTGACCTGTCCAGGGTGTAGCGCCATTCTTTGCACAATTTTGAGGGTTAATGGTTTAAATCTGACTTGCCGAGGGTTACTGGTGGAGCTTATACATATATTGTGTCAAGCTTTTACAGTCCCATACATTAGCCTACCTAATGTATGGAGATTTGGGGAGATACATACAAATGTTACAGAGGAGCGCCATAAGAACTGTGGACAGAGTTGTTTTTTTTAATGAACCAACCAAAAAATGATTTATAAACTCACATGCTCACAGACTTTAAAACTGCACAAGAAAAAAAATGAAAAAGAAAAGATCTTTCTAGACTATGTCCAGAAGTTGTACAAAATCAGAGACAGTCAGTCTAAACTGAGAGGAATTAGTATATTTATAAAAATATAGATTACAACGAATGCAGAACAAAGATGTGTAACAGTCAAACGAGTTAATTTGTAGAATTGTTTTGAGAAGGAATTGAAAATGTGTAAAACACCTTACATGAACTTAAAAAAATATTAAAAAGTAAAATGATTGACAATTATATAGCTGAGTTATGAATGCCAATGTGTGTATATGAGTATTTGATTGGGACTTTGGGGTACATTAAATATACATAAATTTTGTTTTGATTGTTTCTTTCATTTTCATTGTATAAATCTGAAGAGAAAAGTACAAAAGTATTAATGTGAATTAATGTGGGTAGGTGCAAAAAGCTAAGGCTTCAGCCTACACCTGTTCAGACAGCATAACATGCTTTTTTTTTGTCACTGCTTAAAGCCCATGGAAACGTGGCTTGAAATATTAAGAATGCACATATTATACCAAAGTGTCTCATAGAGTATCTACAAAAATCTGCATGAGAATAAATGTTCGCAAATATTAGAAAACCAAGTTGAAATCAGTTAATTTATAGGATAACAGCATTTCTTCAGATTGTGTGGGCATGGCAGATCATGCTTTGATTGACACCTCCTTGGATTCCACCTTGTGGATTCCCCCTTATCTGACTCTCGTCTCCATGGCGACAGCCATGTAAAGCAGAGCTGACGTGGTACAGCCCTTACTGTTCCGGCACAGAATGACATCTCCACATCTGGTTACGTTACGTCAACAGTATTGAAAGGAGCGCTGAGGGATTTTAATATGACATGTTAAATTAGTGTTATAAGAGTGCAGTGGCTTCTTTAGAAACACGTGTGTATGTGTGAGCATATCAGTGAGGGTTTTTTTTTTCATTTCTAAAAGTGATTAATAAAGTGTAATTTTTACTTGTAATATTAAATACTAAATATTTGAATAGAGATTATGCTAGAAACTTAATAAAGGGTAATAAGGATGTAGCTTCTGCTGTTTTTTTTTTTTTTTTAGATCTACAGAAGACCTAGCCATGACTATTACACAGCCAACTGAAGAGTCTGTTGTTGTTTTTTTATTCTAACACTATTAGCTGGAGTTCGCTTGTCTCTGTGAATAATCTACATGTGCTGAAATTAACTTTGTAATTTGTGTGGTTACCGCAGCCCATATCTGTGTGTTCTGTAGCCTATTAAACAGGAAAATAGTCAGTCTGATCGGTTGCTCATTACTCAAGTGTGTGGCCAACCTAGAATCTGCTGTCCAATCATCCAATGTTCTGCTTTAAGTTTCTACAGGAGTGACCTCTGCTGTCCGTAAATGGAAGCTGTGAAGTTCCTCTTCTGCGTGTTTGTGTCTGTTGAAAACATTTTGTAATGCAGTTTGTGTTTCATAAAACATAATGGAAAGGTAAGGGCTAGTGCAGCACCAAGCTCTGTGAATTACTAGAGAACACATTTATGTTGTGAGTCTATCCACTGAATATAATATTTGTTCTAATACTCAAATTTTTTATGCACACCCTCTGTTTCAAATGTGGGTCTGGGCCAGTTTTAACAATGCTTCTGAACTTTGAGATGTGAGTCATCAAATCTGAGTGAGAAGTAGATGAAATGAGTTTTGTTAAAAGAGGAAGTTAAGAAAAGAAGTGAAATGATGACAGTTGTGCCTTCCCCATGATTCCCTCCCTCAAACACTAAATCAGCTAATAAACTTCTGGAAGGTGACACGTCATGGCTGCATCACAGCACTTAACACTGCTTCATTTTCATTTTTATCAGCTCGTGTGGCCGTGCATTAACAGACACAAATGTTAAGAGGTCTCCGCTAGCAGTTTCAAATCTCCAGATGTGCTCTCGGACAGTTAGAAGTGAGTAGCAGCTGGCTGTTACAACACAGAGGCAGAGGACACACACTTTTTAACAGAGAAAAGATTCTGCAAATATCTGAGGATTCAATACAAATGTTAATATGAAAGTTTGTTTTACATAACACATCTCTTCTCATTCTTAAGTCTGGGAATATTTATATTGGCTAGGGATTATATTACAAGTGGATCATACAACCTTCAACAGCGATTATATTAAGCTTCCTCTAAATATATTATCTTGCCAGTAAACATTTGATTGAAATTTTGCACTGATAGGATGACCCTTGAGTTTTATTTGGGGAGAAAGGAGCCTCTAACAGTTAAATATGTGTGATTATAATGCCTTTTAAGAATCAGGTAGGCCGAGTTGTATGTCTAACTTTGTTCAGTGAAACCTGACCAGGTCTTTTTGCATCAGTTCATTTTCTACAGTGAACAGGGCTCTGGGGTTTTCTCTGCAAATAAAATCAAAACTGCTCTGTAAAATGACCTCTTTGGACCCAAGCGTTCATGTGATTGACTTCCCATCATTACGGAGGCGAAGCCCCTCACCTTATCAGCGGAGTTCTTTCTGTTTGAAATTCTTCTGTTCTTCAGATGTCTTTGTGAGTTTCCTCCCACAGTCTTAACTGAGTGGTGAAGGGATGACATATTTTTATAGGCCAACCAGGAAGTTGGCATCGCACTGTTTCCTTTGTCCAAAACCTTACTGGATTTTTGAATGGGATTTTCGACTATCGCCAAAAACATGCCCTGTAACGAACACAAGTTTATGATACTTACAGTTTTTGTTCAGCATAATAATCTTCACAGATGAACACCACTTTTGTGTGTTTTGAAGCGTAAATGAAATCTCCAGAAGGAAAAAGCTATTGTTCAGCTATAAACCAACAACACTGCGGTCGCACGACTTAAATGTCACCACTACAAACACTATAAAACATGTTAACCCTCTATGGTACGCACTATGATCCCAGTTGGTAAAAAAATGTTTGGGGTGTTTTTTTGTCTTAAAATAGACCAAGTAAACATAATTAAGAGACATTTTCAAAAAATATTATTTTTTTAGTAGTTTTTAGGGTTCGTTGCCATATGGCAACACCGTACCATAATGGAAAGTAATGAAAACATGAGTTTTGTTTAAAATTGTATGTAACATTTATTTTAAAACTCATGTTATAGTATAAACAATCCCCAGTAGCCTGAACAGGGTTAGGGTCAAGATGTTACCCATTTTACACTCTCTTACTGGTAATACCTGTCACTTCACTTTCATCCTCACTGTCCTCCCTCTCCTCACTGTCTCCATTGCCCTCACTGTCTCTGTCCTCACTGTCCCCACTGTCCTCATTCTCTGGCTCATAATCTTCATCGGTCTCACTGTCTTCATCACTCTCACTCTGTGTTTCCAGCAGCTCATTTTCCTCGTCACTGAATTCTTTGTCATCTTCACTATCATCTAGTGGGAGGGCTAGTTCAGCCTTTTTCATGATGTACCATAAAAAAAATTTGCATTCATTCTGTAAATGGAAGAAAGATGTGTCAAATATCATCATATGCAATGTGGAAAGGACTCACAAAGTGCATTATTATAGTTTAGAGACTATAGAAGATCAGTGTACACCAATGCAATTGCAAAGTAGGCCTATATACAAAATGTTATCAACATGCCAGGCTAGCAATCCATAATGGTACGGTGTTGCCATATGGCAACGTACACATTTTTAACATTTTCTATTATTTATTGATCGACTACAGTGCAAGAAACTACATGATAATGAACTTAACTAACCTATTGTTGAGTGTATATTTTTTTTCCCATTGAAAAACTTCAAAAAAACACTTTTTTTGTTGAATTTTTAGGCGTCAAATGGTGAGGCTCCTCCCGTCCATGATGTCTGCAGAAAAGGGTTTCAAAATGGCCTATAGAAAGTAATGTGACAAATTTAAACACTGCAATTGGTTTACTTAGAACCCCACCTCTTTTTTAATGCATTGCATCATAACTTTGAATGTAGTATCTGTGTGTAGAAGGCTTAAAATGGGGTTGTTGCCATGTGGCAACGCTGTACCATAGAGGGTTTTAAAACACAAAAAATATATATTACAAACAGATAATTATACAAGTTCAAGCGCGACTCTGTAAAGCTGTAATGTCGGGCAAGTGGGTTTAATGAATTTCTGTGTGCGGTGTGATGGCGTCTAGCGTCCCCGACACACACTGTAGTCCCATTTAGCCACTTGTTAGCAACCGCCTTTTTTAAAACCTTAAAAGTTCTTTCAAGACTAGACACACTCAAAAATAAAACTCAGCTTAGGAGAGCTGGCCCCAAAAATGCTGGTTGCAAAATTAATGAGCGCAGTTGAGAGAACAAGCAAACCCATCTTATCAATTACAGCAAATACTATTATGCCTGATTTTCTTTTGTATGTTATGTCCATTTGTTTTGATCTACCCTCTAAGCCCGTGCTGCCTGTCACTACCTTGTTTTTTTGTTGTACACTTTGCACTCACTAATAAAAAAGTTGCAAGTAGCTGGAGACAAAGTGGCAACCTGTAAGCTTGATGTGAGAAAGAGCTGAGAAGCAAAATACATATATAGCATAAAAATAATTTTAATGAAAACCTATCAAACTTAAATCCCACATTACAATCTCATTAAATAAAACCCAAATCACAGTTTATTGATTCCATAGTTAAGAGAAATTGCTAAAACAAAGCCAGTGACTTAGTATGGAGGGTTGGAGGGATGGCTTTACTGTGCACACTGAATACATTTGAACCACTGAAAGGTGCTGGCAAAGTGCACATCTGAATCAACAGTGCATGTAGTGTATGGTTTTAAAGACATCTATTTTCTATCAACAAGTGAAGGACTTCTGCCATTGAGTTAGAATAATGAACTAGATTTAAACAAATTTAGATGTGGACCTCCAGGAGTCAGTGTTGGTTTCCTTAATATTTAAAGTGCTCACTCTTCTCTCAAGACACTGTCAGAGAAGAGGACTTTGCTCCAAATTCAATATATTATAGATGCCTTTCTTGTCAGCACACTGAGGCCTCAGAGTGCTGAGACAACAGTGTCTATGCTGAATCCTACAGAGCCCCTTCAGTAGAGAATTACCAGCGCTCTGTGCAACAAACAACAAATCTGGTTTGAGACTATTGTGCAACCAAAACTGTATCAAATAAGTAAATATTTAATATGTATAAGTAAATATTTCAAAGCTGATTTTACTACAATAAGTGATTTGTCGTGTAAATATTACAACCCTATTTGTTGGCCACACATTCTCTTTTCACTGATAAAAACAAACAAACGTGGAAATAATTGCTTTCTTAAATCAGATATGGCATTTGAAAGTGAGCAGAAGAATACGGCGAGTCCACAGCTCGGTCCTGTGAAGCTGACCTGTGCATGGCTGTCAGTAGACATGTTCTGCAGCCACACCAGGAGTCATAAAAGGGAGCGCAGCTGGTCCAGCATAGGCAGCAGCTCCTGGGCGGTGGGTCTGCAGCGGCCCTCGGCGCTCCAGCACCGGCTCAGCAGACTCCTGCACAGCCGCCCCTGCTCAGACCCAAACACCGGATGTCTTTCGACGGACGGCCGCAGGTTGTGCGCCACAACCGCGTAAAGCACGTGCTGCCTGTCGCCGGTGTAGGGCTGCTCTCTGGTGATCAGCTGCCACAGGGTGATCCCAAAAGAGAAGATATCCGCTTTAGGAGACAGCCCCTCGCCCCTTAGCAGCTCTGGAGCTCGGTGCGTGTATGTGCCGCCGACGTGGCTCAGCTTAGGGCTGAGAGTGCTCACCTCACAGTCACGTTCCATTTTCAGAGAACAGCCGAAATCTGCTATTTTGCAAACGTCTTCACTGGACACCAACACGTTGGCTGGTTTGATGTCGAGATGCACCACGCTGTGTGAGTGGAGGAACCGCAGGCCGTGTACAATGTCTGTGGAGTACCGGAGCCATCGGTCCCCCCCCAGCGGCTCCGCACAGCCGTAAATGATCTGCTGCAAATTTCTGTCCCCGACAAACTCCATCAGTATCGTTCCAATGCTGCTTTCATCTCCAAAATCCGACGGCACGCAGGTGGTCGCCGCGATGACGCGCACGATGTTTGCGTGGCGCAGGTGGGCTGCGTTCAGCTCGGCCCAGAAGCTCTGCCTGGACGCCAGCTTGTTCTTAGTGCACTTCTTGACTTTCTTCAGCGCGACAGTCCTGCCGAGGTACTCTGCCCTGTAAACGGAGCCGAAGCCCCCGGAGCCCACAGGTTGCACGCAGCGCAGCTCCTTCCAGTGGATTACGGTGGACCAGAACCGGCTGGCCACTCTGCCGTGGAGCCGCTGGACAGGGACTTGTAAGGTGGTGTCGGTGGAGTTTTTGGTCAACGGGCTGCTACAAGTCCCGATGTCCAGTGAGGGGTAGATGTCTTTGGGCAGCAAGCGGGTCACGGGGATCGGGGAAGGCATCGTGCGTCCCAAAGATCGTCTGTGCAGCCTGAGGACCGCTGCAAACTGAAGACACACACACAATCCCTCCCTCTCTCTCGCACGCGCTCTCTCTCTCTCACTCACTCAGTCACTCCGTTGACGCGGAGGCTCCGCTGCAGCTGCTGTAGCTCAGACATCTGCGCTATGTGAAGTTGGTGCAACTAGTGCACTAGAATGAACAGAGCAATGACAACGGAAGTTCAAAATCAGAGTCCTTAATTCTAGTGCACTGTTCAAAATGCTCGGGCGTCACGTGTCTCATGGAGGCTTCGAATAGTTCCCGGAAGTGTCTGGCGCTCTTTGAATACATAATATGGAAAGTCAAAACCCCGATTTTCGCTAAATAGCAGTCAGTAACTGCATTGATTTACAATATATGTAGTTTCATTAAATAAAGTAAAATGTGCTAATATTTGAAGATTAATGTAAACAGCTAGGGTTAGATTAGATTGATTAATCTCACACATGGGAGATTCAAACATTTCAGCAGCTCAAGAGTCAGAGGCAATGGAAAAAAGTGACTGAGTGCTAAATAAGGGTTAAAATATGATTAAAATACAAAAAATAAAATATATTGTAAAACACAACATATATATATAAACAACAGTTAGTTCCAACCAAGCAATTTGATTGGTTGACAGGCATTCCATGAGTGCTGAGTGCTTTGTTAGTCGTGTTTGTTGTTATCATAGTGAATTACTCGCTTTGAAATTTGCTTTTGCTGTGCTAACCTCAGCATTTGTCTATAGTGTTTCATATGATAGGCCTACTAATATTGATCCTCTTTTAATAATTTATCAGACTTTGATCCTTTGTCAGCCTGCCCATCCCTGTGTCCAAGCTTTTTCCTTTTTCCTTTGTTTGAAACATAGTAAAGACAAATGGAGTCAACAGCACCCCTAATTTACATTTCTGTTTACAGTAATCTTTTTTTCTATTGTTTATTAGTCTTAAATATGCACACTTACTTCATATCAATACTTATGTACCATAAAATAGCACTCTGCTATCAAGCACCATGTTATCTTTAACAAAGCAGACATGTAACTCACACTGAGCTGTAAAATAAATCACACCAGCCTTTTCTCCCCTTTAACTCCTTAATGTTAGATGAAATTATTCAAGAGCAGGACATTTTAAATTAACAGGCTGTTCGTGGCTAACGATATGTGTTCAGTATATACAGTACAGTGTACTACCGTTAGCTTACTCTGTTAGCATATCTGTTATTGCTTCGTAAATCTACTAATTTAGCAACAAATAATCCAATCCAATCCAATACAATCCAATCATCCTTTAATGCATATGTTAATTTAGCTAAGATATGCTGATAATATAAAAAACGATTTTTTTAGTATTACCCTGTTAAAGCCCATCACAAATGGTCTTCTGTGCTACAACTCCACTGCGCCGCTAGCAATTAATGCCACTTCCGGGAACTATTGAGATGCTCGACATTCTGCCACTGCTGTGAAAAAACGGTCCATTGGAGTGAATGGAGATGACGTGACTCTCTCTTAAAGGGCTCTGGGTGCAACCATGGCCCTTTCCATGATGCTAATTTATGCTTGCTCCCTTCCTGCATCCTCTGGTGACAGGGAAATCGTTTCCCCTCCCCATCTTGAAGGATCTTCCAATTGTACGAATGCACTTGGAGGAGGCGAGGATGGAAGAGACAGGAGGCTTCTGGAGGAGCCTAGGGCTGGATCCCAAGTCCTTAAATTGCATCCATGCTTCCCTCACTTGTGTCTTTTCCTTGAGTCTAAGCCCTGCCCACCAGGGATGCATGGAGAGAATTCTATGAGAGCATCGTAGTGCACCCAAACGACCAACAGCAGCCCAATCAGCTGATCAGCTGCTGCCATCATCAAAAAGGGGCTTCAAAGGAAACGTCATCTCATGTCTCTTAAAACCGTCTGTGCCCGTTTCCTCTCTCCTCTCCTGGTTTCCTTGCGTCTCTCCATGCATCGCTGGTGGGTGGGGCTTAGACTCAAGGAAAAGATGAAGTGAGGAAAGCATGGATGCAATTTAAGGATTTGAGATAGGATCCAGCCCATTTGACTGACCGCGTGCAACGTCGTATTGTGTTCGTCCTGAAGACGCTCTGTGCCAATTCAGTTCCGTGCGACTAAACACAAACTGCTCATGATAACCCTTTGAACCCTGGAGCAACATCACTTTTCTTGTGCTGCTTTCTTTTCACAAGTATTTGAACAGTTGAACCCTGAGTAAATCAGTGCAGTTTTGTTCAGAAACATTGGAAAAGTGCAATAAGCAACTTGGCGAGAAATCTTTCAAGAATTGCAAAAAATTAGTAGATTTGGATAATTATTTTTTCAAAGCTAGAAAAAATATCTAGGTGAAAAAGAAAATTATCTTCAGAATTATTAT
Source organism: Plectropomus leopardus (assembly GCF_026936395.1). Classification (NCBI taxonomy): domain Eukaryota; kingdom Metazoa; phylum Chordata; class Actinopteri; order Perciformes; family Serranidae; genus Plectropomus; species Plectropomus leopardus. The sequence goes on from NC_142196.1 coordinate 445,599, forward strand.
AATTACATATTTAAAATTATGTTACAGAATTATTTCAAAATTGTAAGCACATTTTACAGGTTTTTTCATTCTTTCATTTTTAACTTTATAGTCTCTTGAAAACAGTTGCATTAATTTGATTTTAAAGTGTAAATTAACAGGGACTGTTGCAAAAAAACAAGCGACTTCTAATCATCAGACAGAAAAAAATGTCATCAAAGAAGCCTAGGACAAAGGTTGAGAACATAGGTGGCATAAACATGTATGAGCAGTAGGGATGTAACGATTCACTCAACTCACAATGCGATACAATTCATGATACTGGGTTCACAATACGATTTTCTCATATTTTTTTTAATACAAAATGAGATTACAGAAAATTATGATGGAAAAATATTCTATTCATTATTCCAAACAAATATTATACAAAATATTGCATTTTCTCTTCTTTTCTATATCCAGTTTAAAAATCCCTTATTATTATTATTATTTCTGAGGTAGGGTATTAATGCAAAACACAAACTTTGCAAAGAATACATTTCTGGACGTTCACAAGGTCCCCTGCTGTTAAAAAAAAAATTTTTAAAAATCACTGGAACAGAAGTTGCTGCTGTGGAAAGGTTTGCTTTTGCTTGAGGGGAAAGCAGAGAGAACGAGTTTGAAGAACTAGGCTAAGTTGGTCTTTTCACACTTGTGGGTGATAAGTTGGGCTCTCAATTTGGCTGGGGGGGTTGCAGCTTGTCAGTGTGGTTTGGCTGTGTAGTTGTCGTTACAGAGTAACATGCGTAGGCTGGGCTGACAGGAGCTCCTCACTATGATGCCGGCTCACATGCAGCATAATGTTAGTTGTACTTTTTGTGTAGTTCAACACCCTCTTTCAGTATTTTCAGACTGTTTTTGTCTTTTCTGTTATCTTTGCGCCTTTATTACTATATGACTGAAGGAAGTTCAAATGCTGCAACACTGCTGATTTGAAACTGGAAGGTGCATCTTTTTTTTCAATATTGCCTGTTGCGGAGCCTTTGCGGAGTGAGTTGTCTCTTGTGTCAGACATGATGTAGGACGTTGAACACGTAGTGACGTGATACGTCGAGCAAGGGAAGTCAAAAGTAGATTACACCCTGTGCTGTTCAAAAAAAGTGTTGCCGTTAATTTTTCATTTAACTGATTTGATTCTCACATATTTTGAGTGGATTTTTAAGTGCCTTGCGATGCATCGTTACATCCCTAATGAGCAGTGATAACAGAGAACACAAAAAGTATGTCAATCTACCCTCACTCACACCCTGCAAACACTCATCATCCCGATGTCACACAGCCATCACACACACACACACACACACACACACACACACACACACACACACACACGCACACACACACACACACATCTGTTTACACAGTTTTTTACTGGACCTCTCTTTTTGCCTCTTTTCCTGCACACTAATCAAATTGAATGCTTGTTGTTTCCCCTTTTTATTGTTTTGTTTTTGTTAAATTCTGTTTTCACTTCACTTTAGTTTTGTCTGTTTATATGTCCCTGCACTTGCCTACATGTATTTTACAATTTAAAAAAATAACAGAAACTGTACATTTTGTGCAAAAATGGAGGTTCATTTTGAAAAGAGAGAATGCATGTTATGATCGTCAACTGACATGCTATTCTGAACATCCGAAAGACACTCAGGTTTTTTTTACATGAAGGGCCATTTTCCAAACATCAGTGGGCCTCTTTGGTGACCTGGAAGTGAGAATGTGATGCAGGAACAGATGATCACATTCTTATCAATACATCAGTGCAAGATGCTGATGACAACGTGGGATAATACTCAGAGTGCTGCATCATCCATCAGTCCACTTGTGCTTAACTAAATGACTCTTTTGTTCTGTTCCTTTGTGGCTGATCAAGATGTAGCTGAGGAGAACATGGAGAGAGCTAAAGAGCTCAACTCCTTTTTCAACCGGCTACAACTCCCTGCCTGCCCCCACCTGGCTCAGGTGAAATTTGACTCAGGGCAGCTAACGGAACTTTACCCTCTTTACCTGTCAGACTGCTGACCTGTCATGCTGAAATAGTAAAAAAAAAAAAAAAAAGATGAAGAAGAATTCCACACAAATATCTAAAAGGATATAATGATGAAGTTTTGACATTGTATATCCAATAAGTCAAAGGTCAACTGTGACATCATAATGTTCTGCAAAGACATGTTTCTGACCATTACTCAACATGGGGCGGCAAGGTGGTGTCCCCAAGAGGGTCCCCGTTTCAATCCCGAGTTGGATCGAGGTTCAGTCCGTGGCGGAGTTTGCACGTTCTTTCCGTGCCTGCATGGGTTTTCTCCGGGTTCTCGGGCTTCCTCCCACATTCTAAAGACATGCAGGTCAGGTAAAGTGGTGACTCTAAATTGCCCGTAGGTGTGACTGTGAGCATGAAAGGTTGTCTATCTTTATGTGTCAGCCCTGCGGTAGTCTGGCGACCTGTCCAGGGTGTACCCAGCTTCGCAGCCAATAAAGGCTGAGATTGGCTCCAGCCCCCTGCAAACCTTGCGAGGACAAGCTGTTACGGACAATGAATGCATGAATGAATGAATGAATGAAACTTAACACTGTGTTGATTGCGTGGATCTGTGTTGCCAGGGGGAAAATGTGTTTTCACTGACATGGACGTAAACTGTGAATGCAACTTAACAGGTAGGTAGCTTGTAAGTATTTCTGAACTAAATCTTTAAAGTCATCCTGCTGCTGTTGGATATCAACACAAAGAGAAGTCTGAAAAAGGTGTACACTACTTCTCACACAAAAGTTGTGACCTGAAACTGACCCATGCATATAAAATTTTGGAGACCGGGTATATTGGCGACACAGAAGGTGAGGAGGTGACTTTAAGCCAGACTGTAGGAATTAAATGTGAGAGGCATCATTATATGTATAATGATGTCAGTCACACATTGAATTTTACTTCATATCACAGGTTAAAGTGTATACTGTAAAACTTCAGATATAAGCCTAGTCCCATTTAAATGGCCAGTCCTTTTTATGAGCCCAGTGTGGCTCCATATTTTGACAAATACAGGCCTGTCTCAGATCGAGGCCCAGTTACCACGCAGTTCATTTTTTATAGAAGATATTTGGCCTGCTGATGGTGCTGCTCAGACAATGCATACATATATAAATGTTTAAACATTTGTCAATATGGACATGCTACACACATGGTTGGCTATGTAAGATTCTCTATAATTCAATTATTAAGTTTGTTTTACTTTAACCATGAGCACCAAAAAAGAAGTAATACAAGCATACAACAAAAGATGCAAAAAAAGGGGGGGTTTAAAAGAACAATTTAAATGTATTTCCATCTTTGCTGAGCAACAGTTTTGTGTAAAAGGAAATTAGAGCCCATATAGATGCCTGTCCCAAATATAAACCTGTTGAGTTAAGTGGATTTAGCAAATTATAGCCCGGGCTAATAACTGAAGTTTTACAGTTGGCTATATAACGTATAAGCTGATTTCAAACCGAAACCGAAACAAACCGTACCTAACCTGCTACTGACCAGGTTAAGTATGCTGCAGAAGTTACCATGGCGACCTAACCAGGTTAAAAACAGAGCCACTCTTGTAGGGTGGACAACATACTTCGCTACAACACTAATACTTCGTGGTACAGCCCTCTGGTGTCTGTTGACCCAACGTGTGGTGAAAAACTACAATAGGCTAAACCACAAAGTAGCAAACCCAGCACTTCCTCATTTAATAGGATTTGTTGACAATCTAGGAGTGGAGAAAAACTCAAGACTAAACTCCAGTTAAGCCACTAAAGCAAGTGGGTTTAGGAGGGTATAGCTCAAATGCTGACTTAGCTCTAACATCTCAGTAGCAAGACCTGCTGTTACAGTGACATTTCAGTATAAGTCCAGCTGCAGATTCGGTTTAAATATAACATCCAACCACTACCAGTTTAAGCAGAATTTAATCTCATTGCATTGTTTAAGGCTGCAGACATTTTGTTTGGATAGTTCTAGTCACAACATCATATTTAATGTTTTTGGCATAAAAAATGTCACTTTAAATGTCCTTGGCATCTGAGCCCAAAAAGATCCAAAGCAAAAAAAACCTACCAATTTACACACAAGCAAACATACACAAAATAATAGTAAATGACACATTTTTAGAAATGACCAAAAGACCTATAGTTGGACCCTTCTCTTGTGTTTATTGAACTTTTATCACATTGTGTAAAAACACTGGAGTTGATGATTGCAGCTCCTCTCATTCATAGCAGCAAGGTATGTAAATCAATCAGGTTACACTGCCAGACAATAAATAATCTGCCTCTTTGGATGTCAATGTTTCAAAACACAACTGTTGAAGTTATACACATATATATATGTATATATATGTATGTATGTATGTATGTATGTATA